>NC_092340.1:147855000-148005000 GCF_046630445.1 Rutidosis leptorrhynchoides | reverse complement strand
TTGCGAAGAAACGCCCGAATTACAGGGTGGGAAACTGCAAAACAACATTTTCCAGTTTAGCTACTGGAGCATTAGAGGCGATGCATCACCGTAAATAATGGTAAAATGGCTTACATCGAAATCCAGTAATGCGGCGAGGAGTCGTCGCAATCACTCGTCGCACTTAGTCTACACCAGAAACGACGCTATGGGCCCCACTTAAAATCGTCGCAACTAACCATCACTAAATACCTTTACAGCGAACCTTTAGTGGCGTGCTGTACTGCTAGTTGCGGCGATATTAGTCGCCTCAAATGGGCCTGTTTACTGTAGTGTTTTTTTACAGTTTTCTTAGATCACCCTTGTAAGATAAATATATGTTATTAGCGAGGTTTGAACCTATGACCTTTACCTCTTCCAAGGAAGATGGGGCCTCAATCCACTAGGCTATATTGAAATAGTTGTAAGATGCATCACATGTTTATATTTATTATTGTTCCATATTGATTTTGTATTTTGGAAATATGTTTTTGTAGGCTTCACAAGCAGAATATTTGTAGTTGGATCTATTTTGTATTGTAGTCAAAAGCCTGAAATTCGAAACATGGAGGATACAAATACAACATGTAACAACCCTGCTTTTTCCGTCACTTCCGTTAACTATCCGTTAATCGTTTTAACGGTGATTACTTGACTTTATATGTGTTTACGTGTATTAAATGCATACTTGATCCTTGGAGGGTTACGTAAATTAATATGGGTTAATATTAATTAATAAACTTATTTCGATTAATGAAATACGATAAAAGCGACACGGTTTGAATAACTACAAAAACTATTTTTCGGGTAACTAAACGCCCGGGTTTATTTTTAATAATTATTAACTTTGTAAAATATTTAAATTATTGGTATTTTAATAAATTAAATGATTGCTTGCGTTTTAACGATCGGTTTAGCATCCCGGGCCTTCGGTACGTTTAAACGGCACTTGAGACGGACCACGATTGCACTATATTGGACAACGAGAGCCCGGGAACCCCTCCCTAGTGGGCCAAGGCCGAACACCCCCTCCCCACCCTCTTGGATTTCTAAATTGGGCCACTTACTTGCTTAATCCATCAATTAATTTGTTTAGGGCCTAATATATATTAACTAGTAAACCTAAAACACTACACAATAAACCCCTACCCTAAAATCAATCGACGGCTCTTCCTCCCTGGCCTCTCTACTCATCGATCACCAAGCCACACACAACCACATCAATTTTTGATTATTAGAATAAGCTTTCATCACGAATGTTGCAATTTCCGTCATCCTCTACGCATTAGTGTAACCAATTTGATTGTTTGAGGTATAAAACTATAAACCCTAATTGATATAAATCTGATTTTATTGATATTTGATAGTGTAAGATGTCTATTGCTCAAGTCTATACGCGTCTATGTTAATTGCTTACGTTAATTCGATTGCTTGATGCGATTAGGGTTAATCCCGAATTTGTTTTGCATGATTACAGAAATTTAACTTTGTTGAATGTTAAATATTATTACATATTTGGAATCCTCTCGAAAAATTAATAATTTTAGGCTTTGGATTTACGTATTTTCGTGTAACAACCCGACTTTTTCCGTTTACTATCGTTACTTGTCCGTTAAGTGTTTAACGGTGTTTACTTAGACTTGTGTGTTTAATACAATTAAATGCATACTTGTTCTTAGAGAATTACTTGAATTAATATGTTATATTAATTTATGAACTTATTTCGGAAAGTGAAATAACTAGAAAACGTTACGATTAAGTTAATTGTGACGACCCAGAAATTTCCAAACAAATTTAAACTTTAATCTTTATATGAATTCGACATGATAAGCAAAGTCTGTATAGTTGTATCTCAAAATTTTTGACCTGTTTGTATATATTCAATTATCCTTCGACTGCTCTCGACGTTTCACGAACAATTAATAGATATGTGTGTATGCATATATAAATAATAATTCGAAATATAATTTGAAGTTTGTTGTTATTAAAAATTAATAAACTAAAAATAGGATATTATAATAATTATTATTTAAAATATATCTCTATATATAAATAAAGTATATTAAAAATAAATATTGAATGATTTTAATATTCGTTTGATGTTTCGATTGATATTAAGCAAGTTAAATTCAAACTTATGTAATTTTAAAATAAACGGTGATACGAAAATAAATTCTATAAATTTTAGGCTTATTAAAAATGTATTTAGGAACTATTTGTTAAGTTTTAACACTTTTTATATTTTACCCAAATTGAGAGGGACAATTGATGTAATTTTTATTTAACAAACTAAGGATCGAATTTTATACCATAATGACCAAAATAAATAAATATAGTTAATTTAAAAATATGGGATTTTTCTGAACACTTTTATCCGCCACTAATTATCAACGGGATACGAAATAGTAGTCTGTGAAAACTATCGGCAGATAATGTTAGATTCAAGGCTGCGGGACTGTTTCTTCTTCTTAAATTATTCACATGTTTATTATAATATTAATATTAATTTCTGTTCTCAAACTTGGTTGAACCTATCCGTGAGCTGAATAGACACCATATTATGAATATGTTACTGTGTGCATATTCTAATTGTTATTGTTTTGTGCCTATCACCAACTAGCATATATATATATATATATATATATATATATATATATATATATATATATATATATATATATATATATATATATATATATACATACATATGCAGAGAGGAATTAGAGATATATTACCACCATCATCTCTCTCCTAAACTATTTTATCTACCCTCATTTCTCTTTAAATTTTGATCGAACAACATGGTTTACTACTCGTCTAATTATTATTTCATTTGTTTGCTTGAACCAAGTCACCATGTGAACCATACACAACCTTGGACCACTACATGAACAACCATCTTGCTAAATCTTTTACAACCATGAACACCACCCTATAATCTCACCCTTCGACTAACCACTATGGCCGAGAACACCCAACACAATCATTGTCGACTATCGGGTTCGATTGCTACACAATGTTTAACATAACCATCACCCATCGACACACTCACCTCAAACCACCTTCACGACACTTTCCTTTTCAGTTTATAACCACTTCCACCGCCACCATGATCTCACCATCCCCACCACCTTTATACGACCACCACTAACCACCATGTACCATCAATCACCATCTTCAAACTTGCACCCATTTTGTGAACAACCACCTACCATCGACAACGCGATATTATTAAATCGGCACACCATCCATCGACACCCACTTCAAACTCTCATCTATATTATTTTTTCTCTTTCTTTCTGTCACTTAACCTTTACCGTAGGAAATTGATTGTTGATAATAACTGCTATAACCGTTTGTTTACTACTCCCATTCATCTGTAAATTACCCTTTGTTTTCCTACTTCATTGTCTTGAATAACCCCTGACCACCTTCATTATTATTCTGTTGCTTTTGCTATTTAATTCGAGAACCAAACCCAAAAGCCATCTCAGAACTTCACCTGCAGCTATGTATGCTTTCTACTTCTGATCACTGTACGATTTAAAAAATAATAATAAAAATAAAAAAAGATGATACTCTATAATAATGGGGATGAAGGATACCGAATGAATGATAATGCTTGATATATGAAGAAGATGATGGTTTCATGAAGACTGATATAATGATGATGAGATCACGTGTTTCTCCTCTTTCTCTTGTGGCCGACAATCCCTAAACCAATTAACCCCACTATTAATTTAATAAAGTTTGAGGTTATCTCGTTTCTATTTTTTTTAAAAACCTGTCGACTTGAATCACACTTGGGCTGTTGTATCCTTTTGGGACAATTAAACTGCCTTTGTACCAGGCTACTCTTGAGCCACTCTTTGTTACATGGGCCGTATCTTTCCCAACCGACTTCTAACAGCCCATTTTCTATATTTTTTTAATGAAGGACTAAGTTAAGATACTGATTTTAATGATGATCGTGATGCTGTTACAATTGGTGAGGAGGTCGTGATTACAGAAGAATGATACATGATAAATATGAATGATAAAGATTATGATGGAATGATGAAGACGATGAGGTTACAGAGTGATTTAAAGAGGGGATGTTAATCGATGATGATGACTACGGAATGAAGAAAAGACGATGATGGTGTAATTAAGATAGAAGGATGATGAAGATGATAAACAGTAATTGGAAGGATACTGTTTTGTTGCTGTATATACTTGTTGTTCCTATTTCAAACTCTACTATACAGCTACTTTACTGCTACGCTGCTGCTGTAACAATTACATATGATCATGATGATCAAACGATGATAGATATGGTGATGACGTTTAGGATGATGTCTCAGTAGTGATATACGAGGAACATGATGATATATGGATGATATGGTAGATGATATCACAATGAGATGGTAGATGTATGATGATAATATTCGATTATATTAGTGAATGATTCATGTTGATGATAATGATATGAAATGATATGGTTATGATGAATGGTATTATGATGATGATGATCTACGAACATGATGAAGATGATGATGTAGTGTGTGATGATGATGATGATGATAGGATGTCGATGATGATATGAGTATAATGGTATAATACTATAACTCTTATGATTATTTTTAGAATTATTATTATTATTATTATTATTATTATTATTATTATTATTATTATTATTATTATTATTATTATTATTATTATTATTATTATATTATGATAATAATATCATTATTATAATTATTAAGATTATCATATTCATTGTTAATAATATAATCCTTATTTATTGTAAAAAGTATACATTTTTATAAATATTATTATTGATATAATTAGTATTATCATTATTAGTATAATCACTGTTATTATTATTAGAAAAATTATAATTTTTATTAAAAGTAACATTTTTATTAAAATTATCATTTCTATTAAAATTATTATTAAAATTATTATCATTATTATTACCATATTATTATTACTAATATTATCGTTATTTTTAACATTATTATTATTAATATGAATATTAAAATGTAAGGAACTTTAGATACAAATATCATTATGAAAATGATTAAAAATTTCAATTAAGTTACAATTTAATAAATTACTAATATTATTATTATCATTATTATATTATTATTATAATAATAAATAAATATTAATTAAATACATAAATATATTTATTACAGATATCATATCTATAATAATATTAAATACTATTTTATATATATAATATTGATTAAGTTATATAGGATATATATATTTTAATATGATCATATATATGTAAGTATTAATTTTAATACATTATATAATATTTTTGAACATTAATATATATAATAGTTATCATAAATGACATACATTGTATTAAACACTTTAATATAAAACTAATATAAAAATATTAAGTATTTAATTAAAATGAATATAATTAAATAATTTATTAATATAACATATAAATTAATTGTTTAAATATTATTATATGTTTTAATATATATATGAATGATATAGGTTCGTGAATCCGAGGCCAACCCTACACTTGTTCAATGTCGTCATATGTATTTTTATTACAAAATACAATATTGTGAGTTTCATTTGCTCCATTTTTAAATGCTTTTGCAATATATATTTTTGGGACTGAGAATACATGCGCTTTTATGAATGTTTTACGAAATAGACACAAGTAATCAAAACTACGTTCTATGGTTGGATTATCGAAATTGAATATCACCCTTTTAGCTTGGTAGCCTAAGAATTAGGGAACAAACCCCCTAATTAACGCGAATCCTGAAGATAGATCTATGGGCCTAACAAACCCCATCCAGGTTATGGATGCTTTAGTACTTCGATTTTATATACAGATGAGTGTACCTGTATATTTGGGGATATTATATATGCATTTGTTAATGTCGGTTACCAGGTGTTCACCATATGAATGGATTTTTATACAGATGAGTGTTCCTGTATTATAATTTTTGCAGATTAGTGTTCCTGCAGTTAACTATGAAAATGAAATCTTGTGGTCTATTAAAATTATGGAAATGAATGATTTCGATAAACCTATGAACTCACCAACCTTTTGGTTGACACTTGAAAGCATGTTTATTCTCAGATTTGAAAGAAATCTTCCGCTGTGCATTTGTTCATTTTAAAGATATTACATGGAGTCGCTCATGGCATACTTAGGACTGTACCTCGCAATGGGACCAAATGTTGATGACTTCATCCAGATGGATTAGAACGGGTCTCTACATTAATCGCCTAGAAAGCTTTTCAGTTTACAGAACTCAGAAAAATGATAAAATAATTATTTTCAATAATTATTGACTTTAAGAAAAATTAATTTAATTTATTATTTATTTAGTAAATTAAATCCAGTGATTTCGTTTCAACGACTAGTTAACGTTCTGGAGATCCGGTACGGTTAACGACACTCGAAACGGACCACGCGCTTATGAGTATTTATCAAAAACGAACCCATGAGCCCCTTAGTGGACCCACGGCCAAACCCCCCATGAAACTCCCCTATTTGGACTTAACTTGGGCTGCAAGGTCATTAGTTTCCTTAATGAGAGGCCCTAACTATAAATACTTGGAATTAAATCACAAACCCTCATTCCCCCGTTAGTTTGGTCGACTTTTTGCTCCTCTCCATCCCCCCTTTGAGCCGTCGACATCCACAATCACCATCACCACTCAAACTTCAAAATTAGATCAAGTCCCGTGCATTAAAGTTGTTGCTTTCTTCGTTCTTTACGCGTACGTACTTACAATTTGTGATTCTAAGGTATATTTGCAAACCCTAAATTCTATAAATCAGTATTTTTGTCAATTACATAGTGTAATCAAGTCTAGTGCTCAATTAATGATGTTTTGTGTTGTCGTTTATCGTTTAATTGATCAATTGATGTTGTTTGCATGAAAAACGAATTTGTATTTTAATGATATGATAAAATTGACTTATGAAATGATCTTTTATGATTATCTGGATAGATAGAGATCGAAAAACTATTGAGTTTGGACTTTGATTTTGCTTGATTTCGTTATCGTATGCTCAAGATATGCTTAATCGAAGTTTTCGTTAGGGTTTACATGATATCCGAATTTTCTGACTTGTATTCTTTGTGATTTGGTTAATGAAAAGTGTACTATTGTATTCCATGTGAAAAATCATGCATGTTAGACTTAAGATTTACGTCAAAAGCTTTTGTAATGCTTCCGTTATGTTAAAACGAAGATTCGTGTTGTTAAGTGAGTTGAAACTGTTTTTAATGTTAAACAAAAATTTCTAGAGTGAACTAGAAATTGAATGAGGCTTTTATCTTCTGGAATATGTTATTTTATATGTTCCTTGATATTTTTCATTTGTATGCGAGCTTGCTAAAACATGATTTTCCATGAGATATATGCTCGTCTAAGTGATGTGTTTATTTGTTGATTAAAACTAAAAGGTCTGTAAATATTTGCTAAACTGTACGAATTGGATAAAGATATGTCTTTGGTTATTTTATCACTAATATTTTGAGATGTCTGGAGTAATCTCCAATTGGCCGTTCGTCAAAATCTATTTTCTATATTTTTTGAGAAATGTTTCAAAACTGACGCGCGTGCTGAAACTGATTTTATAAACCGTAACTAGACCCCTTCTTATATCCCACTTTTAAATATCGTATTTAGGCTTTGGACAGACTTTTTGAAATTGATTTTGAGTCTAGTTGTGATCTGGAGTTGGTCATAATTTTATGAATTATGTGCTATTGTAGTTATATCTTTCTGCGATGTACGTATTTTAAAGGCATGCGTCAAACTGCGAATGTGCAATTTGCTTAACTATGAACTGTAAAGTGTTACTTGACCTAGGTTTGACATGTTGACCATGTTTACATGACCTACTGAGATTTTTAACTTTAGTTGACCACTTTGACCGAGTTGACTTTTGAGTTGACTTTGGTTGACTTGCTTGGACTAGTTGACTTTTACTTGTTCGTTGAGTCAGTCTGAGCACTAGGACTTTGCGTACACTATGGTTTGACATAGTGTGACCTATATGTGTATACTTAAGATGACTTACTTGATTAGGTTGCGTTGTTCGGTCGAGATTGTTCGACTACAGTACATTTTGCTAAGATATTTCAAGTGCTTTTGCTAAGGCGAGTCTAAAGTCCCTACTACGTTTTTACAGGAATGAGATACATGATTTTTACAAATGTTTTACATATTAGGCACAAGTAACTTAAACATATTCATATGAGTTCAGATCAAATATTCCTTAGCTTGATTATATTAGTTACTTTGTAAGCTCGACTTATAGAGACGGTACCGTCAGGTTTGACAAACCTCACCGCAACATAACTGGTGCTTATTTTGTCATTACTTGTATACTTGATCGGTGTATGCTTAGATAGGGTAAAATGAAGACGTGTAGCTCGGCTATCCGCATAGGTTAAAGCTTTATAATCAAGTGCTCATGATAATGTATACTTTTCTTACGATGCTTTCAGAAAATCTTGTGGCCTAACTTACGAAATGCTTTACTAAACCTGTAGATTCACTCAATGTTTTCATTGACATTTTGTATGTTTCATCTCAGGTTCATAGAGGTAGTGCTTCCGCAATACAGAAGTTGTCATGGTTGTCTGCTGCTAGAACTGGACGGTGTCCAACATATTTTATCGTCTTTATTTCAAGAACAAATATTCGTATTTAAACTATTTACTCATTGAGATGTTTTGGGTGAAGCGACCCGTCCTAATCCATCCGGACGAAGTCCATATCGATTATAAACGATTCACAATAGTTGATTACATCGCGAGGTACTTGACCTCTATATGATACATTTTACAAACATTGCATTCGTTTTTAAAAGACAAACTTTCATTTACATCAAAAGTTGACAGGCATGCATACCATTTCATAATATATCCAAATATAATTGACTTAATAATAATCTTGATGAACTCAATGACTCGAATGCAACATCTTTTGAAATATGTCATGAATGATTCCAAGTAATATCTCTAATATGAGCAAATGCACAGCGGAAGATTTCTTTCGTACCTGAGAATAAACATGCTTTAAAGTGTCAACCAAAATGTTGGTGAGTTCATTAGTTTATCAAAACAATCAATTCCATCATTTTAATAGACCACAAGATTTTTCATTTCTCATAAATATACGTCCCATGCATAGAGACAAAAATATCATTCATATGGATTAAACACCTGGTAATCGACATTAACAAGATGCATATATAAGAATATCCCCATCATTCCGGGATCCTCCTTCGGACATGATATAAATTTCGAAGTACTAAAGCATCCGGTACTTTGGATGGGGTTTGTTAGGCCCAATAGATCTATCTTTAGGATTCGCGTCAATTAGGGTGTCTGTTCCCTAATTTTTAGATTACCAGACTAAAAAGGGGCATATTCGGTTTCATAATCCAGCCATAGAATGTAGTTTTAAATACTTGTGTCTATTTCGTCAAACATTTATAAAACAGCGCATGTATTCTCAGTCTCAAACATATATATTGCAAAAACATTTAAAAAGGGAGTAATGAAACTCACCTAATGTATTTTGTAGTAAAAATACATATGAGGATATTTAACAACTGAACAATGCAGGGTTGGCCTTGGATTCACGAACCTATATCATTTGTATATTTATTAAAATACATAATTGTGATCGAACAAATATATATAAATTTATTAATTATGTGCTTTTTATATTAATAATATATGTATGTTTCTTATATTCCTTTTTATATAAAAATATTAATCTTCATTATGTAATATGTAATAAATATATTTTTAGTATATATATATAATTTGTATATTAATAATAGTAATTAAAATAATATTAATAGTGGTAAAAATGATAATAATTATAATACTTAATATTACTAATAAGATAATATTGTTAATAATTCTATTAATGATAATAATAATGATATTAATAATTATAATTGTAAAAATATTAATTTTACTCTTAATGATAGTTATGATACAGATTTTTGTGTAATTACATAATGATAATACTTGTGATAATACAATAATACTACTACTTAATGATATTAGTGACAAGGATAATAATTTTAATAATAACAATAATAATAATAATCCTAATTGTATTTATAATACATATACTAATAATAATGATAATCATAATTTTCGTGTTTAATTTCTAAGCTAATAATTAAAGTTTCTGTAACATCAATTCGTAATCTTAATCATATTAATAATAATAGTAATACTTATATTAATAATAGTCTTATAAGAATTAATAATAATGATAATAATACAAGCATTAATAATATTACTAGTAATGATAATAATAATAATATTAGTGATAAATATATCAATTATAGTATTAATCTTAGTGTATTTAATAACAATTTTAATTACTAATAATAATCATAACAATAACAACAATAATAATACTAATAATAAAAACTACCTTAACTAACTTTCCTAAAAAGAATGCACTGAACCAGATTCGAACCCGTGACCTCCCGTTCACCAACACAACAGCCTACCATCCGGACCAATTCATTTTTCTGTGTTTATACCAATTCCAATTTCATATAACCCGTAAGTCTGTTCCATCATCTTCCTCACCAATTCACACGATTCAATCCCAGATTTAAAACGGATCCAACGACTTCCAAATTAGTTTTAGGACTCAAACGCTTAATAATTATCCTATACCAATTCTTATTTAAATTGAAAACGAGAGAAAAAAAATAAAAAAAATGTAAGCTGTTACAGTCGTCGCTGTTTGGAAAAGAAAAAAAAAATTCATTTCGTAATTTTGAATGTTTTTAGGCTATGATTTTAACATGAAAGTGTTTGTAAATCGATTAAGGAAGCTATTGGAATCATCAATTGAACTCAAATTGTATCACATATTTCAAATTTGATCTATGAACATCGGTTGACTTTATTTTTCAAGAACTTTGACTTCGAAATTATAATTCAATATTAGAAACTAGACCTTGAAACTTTCCTGATAGTTAAATTGGAAGATTTCTAATCTAACTGCAATTAAGGATTGTGAAATTGAACTTAAATTCAAGATTTTGAATAAATGACTCAAGAACAGGGAAGTTAGCAGGTTTTTCAAAGTTTAATTAATTTTGACAATTTTTAAAGCAAATAAAAGTGAGATATAGTTGATAATAGAGTGAATGAAGTCTTTCACAACTTATAGTAATCGAATTATTTGATGGATTAGTGTAGACAGAATCTAATCACAGTCACGAATGGAATAACAGAGAAAAAAAATATTAAATAACTAGCAAGTTGATAAGGATCTTTAATAGATTTTGGATTTAGTTGATGTCTGATCTATGATTAGTACGATATGGTGATTTGAAGAATCCATTAAATAGACATAAATAAAAGAAAAAAAAATAAAGTTTGAAAGTGATCTTAAACAGAAATCGCTGTGATTTGTTTTATTTGATATCGTTAATCGATAAATATAATATAAATATTAATAATAATAAAAAATAGTAATAGTAATAGAATTAATATTAATATTAATAATAATAATATCATAATACTACTACTAATAATAAAAATAATGATAAAAGTAATAAAAGTAATGATAATAAAATTTTGAATGATAAATGATAACTCTCATTAGTAATAATGATAATAATAATAATAACTAATATTAACAATAATATTAACAATAATAATAATACTTAATATAATAAAAATGTTATTACTAATAATTTCTAAATAATAATGCTAATAATAATAATAACAACAATAATACTTGAATTAATAAAAATGATTAATAATACATAACAACAACAATAACAATCATAATAATAATAATGCTAATATGAATAAGAATTATGATAAAGTAGTAATAATAAGGTTATATAAGAATGATAATTATATTATTATTAATGATAAATATTTTGATAGAGATAATAATAATATTTAATAATAATACAAGTATTAATTAAGATACAACAAGTCACATGTATCGAATTTCATATTAGAAACAATAATATTAATAATACTGATGTTAATATTAATATTAATACTAATGTTGATAATACTAATGAATGTAATAATATTAATAACAATTTATATTATAACTTGTAACATATTATGAATTACATATCATAATTATATCTATAATACATATAATATTTATATCTTTTATATGTAATCCAATACATATGTCATAATAGTTATTTATAGAATTCATACATTTTTATGTGTAGCTTTATTTTAATAACCATTTATTATTTTGTATATTATTTTTCATAATAAATCTTACGGATCTATTGTACTTTATTATTATTATTTTTTTATATTTAATCTACATACTTTTATTTATTTAATTATATATATATATTTATTTACAAACAATTGTTCGTGAACCGTCGGACATAGTCAAAGTCAAATGCATTCATGGAAATAGTTCAAACATTATGAGACTCAGTTTAATAGACTTTGCTTATCGTGTCGAAATCATATAAGATTAAGTTTAAATTTGGTCGGAATTTCCCGGGTCATAACATTGGGTTCATTTACGTTAGTCGTTTATGTCAAATACTTTAAAGTTATGTTTTCTTTAATAAATGACTTTGCTTTGATAATTAATGTGAATACTTTTCGAAAACGTCTAATATAGAGGGCGTAACCGCTAAACTGTGGGATCGAAGTTAATACGCCGTTAGTGGATTCTGATGGGGTATTACATTTGGTATCAGAGCACATCGGTTACCTAGGACTAGGCTGCATTAGAGTGTCGAACGTTATGACATCTTTTGAGTCTAGACTGTAACCATAGACTAGTTAAGATACATAGACTGTAGTTACATTGCTTGCTACTTTACTTGATTCTATGTCTGCTTAGTATATCATATATGTTTATATATATAGATGTCTACTATTATCGTATATTATATGTTCTAATGCGAGCGTGATCCTATACTGAAACCAGATGAAGTATCTTCATGATATTTACTTAAGTACTTGGGATGCGGATACCGAGTCCGATACTTCCGTGATTGCTTGGGGTACTCTTACACCCTGTACTGATGAAGGGGGATTGTCTGAGAGTGTTGGGTAGCCTGAGCCCAAAGAGGACGAGGAAGATTTCAATGCCGAGGATAACCCTTTGTTTGATTTTCTCGACTGAGAAGATTTCGATGAAGAAGAGGAATCCATGGATGAAGAAGATTCTGATGAAGAAAAGGGATCCGAGAAGGAAAAGGATTCCGAAGATGAAGATAAGTCTAAGGAACTACTCACTACTGAATCAAAACCCCAAGATCCGATTCTACTTATTACTCCACCTGCTACACTTACCGAACCTCATGTATTGCCACCCCCTAAGAATCCCCGTAAGCGTAAGATTACATTTAGTTCTCATGACAATGATGCTACGCGTTACTATGGTTCAAGTACTCCCCTACCTCATGTTGTTCGTCACCGTTCTAATATACCAACTACTAGTGCTGCAAAGCCTTCATCATCCCCTACCGATGAAGTTCGAGAATTAAAGGAGATTGTTAGGAGTTTGGTGGCCAGAATTTCTGTGTTAGAAGAAGAGCAAAATGCCACAACAGCTATCCAAGAAGACTATGAATGCCTTAGCGAAAAGTATGATGACCTATATGACAAGTTGGTCGCAATTAAAGAGCGTGTCGAACCGAGTTTTCTCCGTTTAGAGCAAAAATTTCCAGATGAAGATGACTCCGAGTGATATAGAGTTTATCTTATCGTGCGTTATCTACGATATCTTGTTTCGTTATTTGTTTTGTGAGACATATTCTACCACTTCGAGATCTTTTATTATACTTTCATATTTTGAATGCTATTCCTTTCTTATTCTATTCATGCATGAGTTGTTGAAAGTTGTTCTTACCACTACTACTATTTATTTACACTAAAGTTATGTCATGTGAACAGTTACACTAACGTTGATCTAAACTAAAACACGTGTTTCATACACTTTCCTTACATGTTGGTATAGTATAGCGTACAGTCAACTCTGGAATTTTTATAAAAATAAGTACAGCTCTGTTTGCTTTGAAATACACGTCAAAGGTTTCATAATGAAGTCATTTATAACTTATCCAGATACCCGTCCCTAACGTTTTGTAAAAAAGTCGCAGTGATTTAAAACGTACCTGACTGTATTTTTGAAATATTTCAGCACTTATTTAAAGTATAAGGAACTTTGTCGATTTTTATAAAATCATAGATAAATCGTATGAATGAGAATTTTGGGTCTAAATTCAGTAGTTTTTCGAGGCCGATAACGCTATCATCTCAGATTTTCAGTTTAGTATTTCTTTCAATTGGTAAAAGTACACATAGATTCTCGTTACATACAATGGATTAACCGTACGTGTTTTGCTACTCTGAACTTGTGAACTAATGTCGAAATGAAAGTATGAGTTAGCGTAATGTAATGACCGGGATTACATTACGGTGGCTTATATGGAAGTTCCGACAGCATGACATAAGGAATGGGAGGCTAGTCAAAGAAAATTTTCTAATATACACTGCTTGCAAAATGAACATAATAGTCTCTTATAACCTATCGATAATATATATACATACTACAACTCATCACTAATGACCCCACTTGCCACTACGTATCATTAGTTGACATATATTGAACATACCTATCATCTCATATCACAATTCCTTACTATATATCATTGCTAACCACTATTCAACATTATTCCTCAATCCTAGTCGATTCAATCACTACTCGTTGCAAGTCTATCTCTATAACGTTGTTTCATCGACACTAGCGCGTTGTGCTATTCTGTGCTGAAGAGCTCCCCAAATGGTGAAGAACATCAGAGCCATAATGTGTGATCTATGGATTGTGTAAGAAGGCAACCACATGGCCAAATACATTAGAGTTGAAGCTCCAGTTCTTTTTGTGAAGAAAAAGGATGGATCTATGAGACTCTGTATCGATTACAGGGAGTTAAATAAGTTAACTATCAAGAATAGATATCCGTTACCGAGGTTTGATGGTTTTTTTAATCAATTGCAAGGATCAGGATGTTACTCTAAGATTGATCCGAGGTCAGGTTACCATCAGATGAGAGTGAAAGAGACACATATACCGAAGACAGCGTTTAGAACACGCTATGGGCATCATGAGTTCACAGTAATGTCGTTTGGATTGACGAACGCACCGGCTGTGTTCATGGATCTCATGAACCGTGTGTGTAAGCCGTATCTGGACAAGTTTGTCATTGTGTTTATTGACGATATTCTGGTATACTCCAAGAACGAGGAAGAGCATGAGCAACATCTCCGTCTACTACTAGAGATGCTCAGGAAGGAGCAGTTGTACGCGAAGTTTTTGAAGTGTGAATTTTGGCTGCAAGAAGTGCAATTTTTGGGTCATATCGTAGGTGTCAATGGTATCCAAGTTGATCCTACGAAGATAGAAATGGTTAAGAAATGGGACACTGTCATAACCCGACCTTAACCATAAGGACAAATACAATAACATATGATTTCATCGCGAGGTATTGACCTCTATATGCGACATTTTTCAAAAACTGCATTCATTTTTACAATACAAACCATAGCTTTTATTACAAATACCAGGTTTAAACAACTTATTAATGATTATCGTTTAGCGATAATCTTAGACTTACAAACTTTACATGTGATAATAACAATACGACTTCCAACATATTTTACATTACAAATCCTCCGATATGCAGTTTTATTTTTGATACAAATATGCATACTGAAGATCTTGCTTAAATTCAACATGTTGCAGCGGAAGCTTTTAGTTATCACCTGAGAATAAACATGCTTAAAACGTCAACATAAAGTTGGTGAGATATAGGTTTAATGCCGGCAGCGTTATAAATATAGACCACATGATTTCATATATAAATGTTTTAATAAAAATATTCTAAGTTGTGAGCACTTGATAACCATACTTAACATTTAATCAACGTCACATATTCCCTTTATTATGAAATCTTACTACACAATACCAAGTGTAGTCACCGAAACGAAGTACTGTGCAACCGTTGAATACTGGTCGTCCAGTCCGGTTGGGGTTGTCAGGCCCGATAGATCTATCAACAGGATTCGCGTTTACAATACCTCATGTAAATAGTAGTTACCAAGTTACAGGGAAGTAAGCCAGTGGTACAACTCAACATAGAATATATATTTTTAATCACTTGTGTCCATAACGTAAATTATAAAATGCATGTATTCTCATCCCGTAATATTTAGAGTTTAAAAGTGGGACTATATACTCACTTTTGCCTTGAAGATATATAACACGACTTGGTCTCCGATTGATATCATGAACCTAACCATATATATAATATATTAACATATTTTCTTTTCAAATAATCGTTACATATATATATATATATATATATATATATATATATATATATATATATATATATATATATATATATACTTATATTACTTTTAATATTTTCTTAGTCCGTAGTTAGCAGTCCGATGTTAATGGTCCACAATTAGTTACTCAATAAAATAAATAAAGACCCCATCGTATTCGTATTGATCAGAATTAATCTCGACCCATGGTACCATGTTGTCAAATGACGTGTTGCGTACATAAAGTACCGTGTTGTCAAATGACGTGTTGCGTACAATCATGAGGTCTTATGATTAATCTTCTCGTGTTATTTACGGGTGGTCCTGAAATATATAAAATCAAATCATAAGTAAATATATATGAAATATCATATTAATTAGAAAATATATGATTAATTTAATTTTTCTCCAAATATTTTCGTAGCTAAACTAGCTTCGGATACCCGATCTTGTTTTAGTCGTAGTTTCTTCATTACAACTCCGTTTTTGTTGGTTCAACTTGACACTTCCTTGGATCGAGTCAAAATTTAAGAATATGAACTAAAAATACCTTAGTTTGTATTCAAAATCACAGGTTATAGGTCAAACTTTGGTGAAACTTATGAAAGTGATCATTTTCCATCATAAAAACAACATTTAATGATCATTTTTCTAAAAATACTTACACTTTGAGTTAAACCATGAAATTTTTATGTGTTAACATATTCATAAGAAATATTATTTTTCCAGAACATGAACTTCCAATTCAAAGCTTAAGATGGTTTTTTAATTATTCAACCCAAAACAACCCCCGGTTGCACTCCGACGATGTAGATTTAGTTTTAAGGTGTTCTTTGTAAAACCAAGTTATATCTTGTTAAGTTAGCATATCATTATGATATATTACAGGTCTTGAAGTGTTTTAAATGTTAAGTTAAAAGGATCTATTTAGTTTGCAAACAAGTTTGAAATCATTCAAACTATGTTCTTGTTGTTAAAATTTTACAACATAAAATAAGATAGCTATATAAATATGAATCGAATAAAATTATGAACAAGGTTATGACCTCAAGTTACTTGGACAAAGTTACTGTAAAATTTGAGTAAAATCCTAGAACCAAAGGAGTGGTGGAGTTGGATCAAAAGGTTGGAAGTAAACTTGTATAGTTGGAAAGATTTTTGATGTGTTCTTGAGTGGTTTTTCTTATGAAGATTAAGGGTTGTTTTTGAAGCTAGATCTTCATGGTAACTTGCTGAATTGTTGAAAGTGTTTAAGGGTTATGGAAGTGTGTGTGTTTTAGCTAAGAAATGAAGATAAAACTTGAATCAAAATGAGGATACTTATAGCCATAAATGGCGTTTTCATGGGGAGACAAGGATAAGATTTTTAGTTTGTTATTTTGCTAGATATTTTTGATAATTGTCAAAAGCTAAATCCTCACATGTTCCTTAACTGATTAGATCTAATTATTGGTGTATTTTTATGGGTATATACCAATAGTAAATATGTATAGAAGATGGGTATGATACGGGTACATATACCCTAGGTATACGTATAGAAATCTTGAGGAAACGGAACGAGAATTTAAATATAGCTATCTTTTGTGAATATAGTTATATTGTTTTATGTATTTAAGTCCTTAAAAAGTGATTAAATACATTATATATACGATACATGTATAAGCATTATAGGTTATAAGTATATATATATCAAAGAATGTTACGTATAGTTATCGTTTTGAAAACTTAAGTTAGCAGTTTCAAAATATACTTATAACTCATTGTCAATAGTACACAATTAGATGTTAAACCATCCTTAGATCATGTTAAATATATATAGATACATATATATACACAAACGTATAATTATCGTATGTTATATAGTTCGTGATATCATCGGTCAAATTGGACGGTCAAACAGTGTGTAAAACTCTTTTCAAAAACACAAGTCTCAACAATTTAGATTGCTTATCATGTGGTAAGGTTTAATTTATGTAAATATTAATCTCATAAGTATAAAATGATCGAAAAAATCCGGGTTGTTACAGTACCTACCCGTTAAATAAATTTCGTCCCGAAATTTTAAAGTTGTACCTATTTTGCGTTCTCGGGAAACAAATGTGGGTACTTTTGTTTCATCTGATCCTCTCGTTCCCAAGTAAACTCGAGACCTCTTCGAGCATTCCAACGAACCTTAACGATTGGTATGTTGCTCTGCTTGAGTTGTTTAACTTCACGATCCATGATTTCGATTGGTTCTTCTATGAATTGAACTTTCTCGTCGACTTGGATTTCTTCAAGAGGAATGGTGATTTCTTCCTTTGCAAGACACTTCTTAAGGTTTGAAATGTGAAATGTATTATGTACTCTAGCGAGTTGTTGTGGTAATTCGAGTCGATAAGCTACCGGTCCAATGCGTTCGATGATCTTGAACGGGCCTACATACCTTGGGTTCAGTTTACCCCTTTTACCGAAACGTATTACACCTTTCCAAGGTGACACCTTTAACATAACCATGTCACCGATCTGAAACTCTAATGGTTTCCTTTGGACATCGGCGTAGCTCTTTTGACGACTACGGGCTATTTTTAATCTCTCCTTGATTTGTACTATCTTCTCAGTCGTTTCGTGTATGATCTCGGGACTAGTTAATTGTCGATCTCCTACTTCATTCCAACAGATAGGGGATCTACACTTCCTTCCATATAATGCTTCGAATGGTGCAGCTTTAATGCTCGCATGATAACTGTTATTATACGAGAATTCTGCTAATGATAGATATTTATCCCATCCGTTTCCAAAGTCGATCACACATGCCCTGAACATGTCTTCAAGAGTCTGAATTGTTCTTTCACTCTGCCCATCAGTTTGTGGATGATATGCGGTGCTCATATCCAAACCAGTTCCCAGGGCTTCCTGTAGTGATTGCCAGAACTTTGATGTAAATCTACTATCACGATCGGATATAATAGAAATAGGTATTCCATGCCTTGAAACAATTTCCTTTATGTACAATCGTAATAGTTTCTCCATCCTATCCGTTTCCTTTATAGGCAAGAAATGTGCAGATTTGGTGAGACGATCAACTATTACCCAAATGGTGTCATAACCCCAGGCAGTCTTAGGTAACTTTGTGATAAAATCCATTGTAATACCATCCCATTTCCATTCTGGGATTTTTGGTTGTTGAAGTAACCCTGACGGCTTCTGGTGTTCTGCTTTGAGTTTGGAACAAGTTAAACATTCACCAACATATGTTGCAACATCCGTCTTTAAATTAGGCCACCAATAATGTGTCTTAAGATCTTGATACATTTTTCCAACTCCAGGATGTATCGAGTATCTTGTCTTATGTGTCTCATTCAATATCAACTTCCTTAATCCAACCAACTTTGGTACCCAAATACGGTTTGCAAAATATCGAATTCCGTCTTCCCGTATAACGAGTTGCTTCTCATACTTCTTTATTATTTCATTTCCTATGTTTTCTTTAGTAAGAGCTTCTCGTTAAGCCTCTTTGATTTGTGAGTTGAGATTCATGCGAATTTTTATGTTCATCGCTCGTACTCGAATTGGTTCCCGTTCCTTTCTGCTTAGAGCGTCGGCCACTACATTCGCTTTCCCGGGATGATAGCGAATCTCACAATCATAGTCGTTTATCAGCTCGACCCACCTACGTTGCCTCATGTTCAGCTATTTCTGATCAAAGATATGTTGAAGGCTTTTATGATCGGTAAACACAGTGCATTTAAAACCATATAAGTAGTGTCTCCATATCTTCAATGCAAATACTACTGCTCCCAGTTCTAGATCATGCGTCGTATAATTTCGCTCGTGAATCTTTAATTGTCGAGATGCGTATGCAATAACTTTCTTTCATTGCATAAGGATGCAACCAAAACCTTGTCGCGAAGCGTCACAATATATCTCAAAATCATCGTTCCCTTCAGGTAACAATAAAATAGGCGCCGTAGTCAACTTCTTCTTCAGTAATTGAAATGCACTCTCCTGCTCAGAGGTCCATTCGTACTTCTTCCCTTTTTGCTTTAACGCTGTTAATGGTTTAGCTATTCGGGAAAAATCTTGAATAAACCTTCTATAATAACCGGCTAAACCCAAAAATTGGCGTATCTGCGTTGGTGTCTTAGGAGTCTCCCATTTTTCAATGGCCTCAATTTTAGCTGGATCAACCTGAATTCCTTTGCTACTAACAACGTGACCAAGAAATTGCACCAAAATGCACACTTAGAAAATTTGGCGTATAACTGTTCCTTTCTTAACAATTCTAATACCAACCTTAAATGCTGCTCATGCTCTTGCTCACTCTTGGAATAGATAAGAATATCGTCAATGAAAATGATAAAAAACTTATCTAAATATGGACTACAAACTCGATTCATGAGGTCCATGAATACAGCTGGTGCATTTGTCAACCCAAACGGCATGACCAAAAATTCGTAATGACCATAACGTGTCCGGAAAGCAGTTTTCGGAATGTCTTCTTCTTTGACACGTAGTTGATGATAGCCCGATCTTAAGTCGATTTTCGAGTACACACATGATCCTTGCAGTTGATCAAATAAGTCGTCAATTCTCGGTAGTGGATACCGATTCTTGATAGTTAACTTATTTAATTCACGATAATCTATACACATCCTAAAAGATCCATCCTTCTTTTTAACAAATAAAATTGGAGCTCCCCACGGTGAAGTACTTGGTCGTATGAATCCTCGGTCCAGTAATTCTTTTAACTGACTCTGAAGTTCTTTTAACTCGGACGGTGCAAGTCTATATGGAGCACGAGCAACCGGTGCAGCTCCTGGTACAAGATCTATTTGAAATTCTACAGACCTGAAAGGAGGTAGTCCCGGTAATTCTTCCAGAAATACATCGGGAAAGTCTCTTACTACATTTACATCGTTAATATTCTTCTCCTTTTCTTCAACTTTCTTTACATGTGCTAGGATGGCATAACATCCCTTTTCTAAACACTTTCGAGCTTTCAAACAGCTAATGAGATTTAGGTTTGGGTTACCTTTATCTCCGTAAATCATTATCATTGATTTATCCTTTCGAGGAATACGAATTGCCTTTTCAGCACACACCACTTCGACTCCTACTTTGGACATCCAGTCCATGCCGATAATTACGTCAAAACTTCCTAATTCTATGGGTATCAAATTAATCTTAAATGTTTCTCCGACTAAATTTATTTTACAATCACAGCAAATTTTATCGGCTTTAATTAGTTTACCATTAGCTAACTCAATCATGTACTTAGCATCTAGAGGTAATGATGAACAATTCAATTTAGCATAAAAGTCTCTACACACGTAACTTCTATCGGCACCAGTATCAAATATAATAGATGCTGATAAGTTATTAATGATAAACGTACCCGTAACCAGCTCCGGGTCTTCATACGCCTCTCTAGCATTAATAATAAATGCTCTTCCACGTGCAGATCCGTTATTCTTCTCTGGATTTGGGCGCTGGCTCTTATAATGACCCTGTTTCCCACACCCATAACAAGTAACAGTGGCCAAGGCAGCTCTATTTGCATTGGTGGCAGGAGTCTTGGTGCCATTGGTATTTGTAACAGGAATCCTACAATCTTCAGCAAGATGACCCCTTCGATTACAATTATCGCACACCACATTACAATAACCAGAGTGATGTTTGTGGCATCTGTTACATAAAGGATTTCGTCCTTTGTAACCTAAGCTTGAACCACTACCCACACTTTGCGTGGTTTCTTGTTTTTTGTTGGATTGTTGATTACCTTTCCACTTTCTTTTGTTTTCTGATGTCTTAACATCGGTGTTCTTATCCAGAATAATCTAGTCCATCAACTCGTTTGCCATGGTGATGGCTTCATGAACAGTCTTGGGTTTCGATGCTGTAACATTTGCCTTGACATTTTTAGGAAAACCATCTTTGTACAGTTCTATCTTTCGTTCTTCGGTTGGTACCAATTCGGGACATAGCAAAGCTAATTCCATGAATCACTGATTGTAGTTGGTGAGTTCAGTACCAACAACTATCAGGCTTCGTAATTCAGCTTCCAACTTCCTAACCTCGTTCCTTGGACAATACTCGTTGATTAGCATTGTTTTGAATTCTTTCCAGGGAGTATCATAAGCTACATCTCCTCCTACGGCCTTCACAGTTTTTCCACCACATGAGTGCACTATCTTGTAAGGTGCTCGATGCATACTTGGTCATGTCCTTCTCAATACAACCACTGATTTTAAACACAGACTCAATCTTTTCGATCCACCGGGTTAAACCGACCGGTCCTTCTATTCCACTGAATGATGAGGGCTTGCAACCTTGAAAAGTTTTGTAAGTACATCCCACACGAGGATTTGGGTTAACTGCAGCACCTCTCGCAGCCTCGACCCATAACATTCTGTCGTCCACTCGCTGATTGATGAGTTCCTCGATTTCTTGTTCCGTCATTCGGTTCAATCGCGCCATAATCTTCAATAAGAATGAAAAAAAATAATTATTCACATGGAATATTATAGATGTAGTATGTATTTACAGTACATCGTAACTTATTAATAATATGAACCAATTATTATTATAAAAGCCTTTTCTTCTTATTAGCGTTTTATAATTATATCTAGGGTAGTACCTACGCGTTAAAGTTCATACTTAATAGCTTAGTACAGAAATCAATTACTATCACCCAAATAATACTCAACCATGGAAAATTATTGCATTTCACACTTCACTATTTACATATGCTTATCTTACATCAAACATTAAGCAAACCACACTTGTAATATTATACAAAACGTTATATGATCCCATGGTTTAAAACAACAGCGCATCATTTAACCCAAAACGTTTGTGTTCCAAGAAATCACTTAATGGTTATCTTGACTGTCTCCCTGTGTTTTGGCTGAGGGGCTGAAGAACTGGATGCCGGGATAGAACTAATAGGAATAGTGGGAATAGGGGTGGAAGTGTCTGGTGGAGTTGGTGCCACAACATCCTTACTAAGCTCGGGATTTGGATTCTCCAATTCAATAGCCTCTCATTTCTTTCCTCTTTCGAACTTGTCTTTCGTAATTTCCTGTATTTCTTCCTCCTCAGGATCACTTTCCGATTCCTCTTCAATTGATTCATCCGAAAATTGTGAGTCTTCCCCAAAGGTGTCGTTTTCATCATCGGATAGGTTAATGACTGGAACACCATCTGAAGATTCTGATTCGGAGTCGCTGAATATGATAACAAGTTCTAAGCCAGACATCTATCACATAACAACTAGCACGTTAGTACCACATAATATTTACATATTAATTTTTAACCAACAAGGATAAACAATAGTTTTCTAAATCAAACACGGTCAAAGTCCAGATTCACTAATGCATCCTAACAAACTCGATAAGACACACTAATGCAAATTTTCTGGTTCTCTAAGACCAACGCTCTGATACCACATGTCATAACCCGACCTTAACCATAAGGACGAATACAATAACATATGATTTCATAGCGAGGTATTGACCTCTATATGCGACATTTTTCAAAAACTGCATTCGTTTTTACAATACAAACCATAGCTTTTATTACAAATACCAGGTTTAAACAACTTATTAATAATTATCGTTTAGCGATAATCTTAGACTTACAAACTTTACATGTGATAATAACAATACGACTTCCAACATATTTTACATTACAAATCCTCCGATATGCAGTTTTATTTTTGATACAAATATGCATACTCAAGATCTTGCTTAAATTCAACATGTTGCAGCGGAAGCTTTTAGTTATTACCTGAGAATAAACATGCTTAAAATGTCAACATAAAGTTGGTGAGATATAGGTTTAATGCCAGCAGCGTTATAAATATAGACCACATGATTTCATATATAAATATTTTAATAAAAATATTCTAAGTTGTTGAGCACTTGATAACCATACTTAACATTTAATCAACGTCGCATATTCACTTTATTATGAAATCTTACTACACAATACCAAGTGTAGTCACCGAAATGAAGTACTGTGCAACCGTTGAATACTGGTCGTCCAGTCCGGTTAGGGTTGTCAGGCCCGATAGATCTATCAACAGGATTCGCGTTTACAATACCTCATGTAAATAGTAGTTACCAAGTTACAGGGAAGTAAGCCAGTGGTACAACTCAATGTAGAATATATATTTTTAATCACTTGTGTCCATAACGTAAATCATAAAATGCATGTATTCTCATCCCGTAATATTTAGAGGTTAAAAGTGGGACTATATACTCACTTTTGCCTTGAAGATATATAACACGACTTGGTCTTCGATTGATATCACGAACCTAACCATATATATAATATATTAACATATTTTCTTTTCAAATAATCATTACATACATATATATATATATATATATATATATATATATATATATATATATATATATATATATATATATATATATATATATATATATATATATATATATATATATACTTATATTACTTTTAATATTTTCTTAGTCCGTAGTTAGCAGTCCAATGTTAATGGTCCACAATTAGTTACTCAATAAAATAAATAAAGACCCCATCGTATTCGTATTGATCAGAATTAATCTCGACCCATGGTACCATGTTGTCAAATGACGTGTTGCGTACATAAAGTACCGTGTTGTCAAATGACGTGTTGCGTACAATCATGAGGTCTTATGATTAATCTTCTCGTGTTGTTTACGGGTGGTCCTGAAATATATAAAATCAAATCATAAGTAAATATATATGAAATATCATATTAATTAGAAAATATATGATTAATTTAATTTTTCTCCAAATATTTTCGTAGCTAAACTAGCTTCGGATACCCGATCTTGTTTTAGTCGTAGTTTCTTCATTACAACTCCGTTTTTGTTGGTTTAACTTGACACTTCCTTGGATCGAGTCAAATTTTAAGAATATGAACTGAAAATACCTTAGTTTGTATTCAAAATCACAGGTTATAGGTCAAACTTTGGTGAAACTTATGAAAGTGATCATTTTCCATCATAAAAACAACATTTAATGATCATTTTTCTAAAAATACTTACACTTTGAGTTAAACCATGAAATTTTTATATGTTAACATATTCATAAGAAATATCATTTTTCCAGAACATGAACTTCCAATTCAAAGCTTAAGATGGGTTTTTAATTATCCAACCCAAAACAGCCCCCGGTTGCACTCCGACGATGTAGATTCAGTTTTAAGGTGTTCTTTGTAAAACCAAGTTATATCTTGTTAAGTTAGCATATCATTATGATATATTACAGGTCTTGAAGTGTTTTAAATGTTAAGTTAGAAGGATCTATTTAGTTTGCAAACAAGTTTGAAATCATTCAAACTATGTTCTTGTTGTTAAAATTTTACAACATAAAATAAGATAGCTATATAAATATGAATCGAATAAAATTATGAACAAGGTTACTACCTCAAGTTACTTGGACAAAGTTACTGTAAAATATGAGTAAAATTCTAGAAACAAAGGAGTGGTGGAGTTGGATCAAAAGGTTGGAAGTAAACTTGTATAGTTGGAAGGATTTTTGAAGTGTTCTTGAGTGGTTTTTCTTATGAAGATTAAGGGTTGTTTTTGAAGCTAGATCTTCATGGTAACTTGCTGAATTGTTGAAGGTGTTTAAGGGTTATGGAAGTGTGTGTGTTTTAGCTAAGAAATGAAGATAAAACTTGAATCAAAATGAGGATACTTATAGCCATAAATGGCGTTTTCATGGGGAGACAAGGATAAGATTTTTAGTTTGTTATTTTGCTAGATATTTTTGATAATTGTCAAAAGCTAAATCCTCACATGTTCCTTAACTGATTAGATCTAATTATTGGTGTATTTTTATGGGTATATACCAATAGTAAATACGTATAGAAGATGGGTATGATACGGGTACATATACCCTAGGTATACGTATAGAAATCTTGAGGAAACGGAACGAGAATTTAAATATAGCTATCTTTTGTGAATATAGTTATATTGTTTTATGTATTTAAGTCCTTAAAAAGTGATTAAATACATTATATATACGATACATGTATAAGCATTATAGGTTATAAGTATATATATCAAAGAATGTTACGTATAGTTATCGTTTTGAAAACTTAAGTTAGTAGTTTCAAAATATACTTATAACTCATTGTCAATAGTACACAATAAGATGTTAAACCATCCTTAGATCATGTTAAATATATATAAATACATATATATACACAAACGTATAATTATCGTATGTTATATAGTTCGTGATATCATCGGTCAAATTGGACGGTCAAACGTTGTGTAAAACTCTTTTCAAAAACACAAGTCTCAACAATTTAGATTGCTTATCATGTTGGTAAGGTTTAATTTATGTAAATATTAATCTCATAAGTATAAAACGAGCTGAAAAATCTGGGTCGTTACAGTACCTACCCGTTAAATAAATTTCGTCCCGAAATTTTAAAGTTGTACCTATTTTGCGTTCTCGGGAAACAAATGTGGGTACTTTTGTTTCATCTGATCCTCTCATTCCCAAGTAAACTCGGGACCTCTTCAAGCATTCCAACGAACCTTAACGATTGGTATGTTGCTCTGCTTGAGTTGTTTAACTTCACGGTCCATGATTTCGATTGGTTCTTCTATGAATTGTAGTTTCTCGTCGACTTGGATTTCTTCAAGAGGAATGGTGATTTCTTCCTTTGCAAGACACTTCTTAAGGTTTGAAACGTGAAATGTATTATGTACTCCGGCAAGTTGTTGTGGTAATTCGAGTCGATAAGCTACCGGTCCAATGCGTTCGATGATCTTGAACGGGCCTACATACCTTGGGTTCAGTTTACCCCATCTACCGAAATGTATTACACCTTTCCAAGGTGACACCTTTAACATAACCATGTCACCAATCTGAAACTCTAATGGTTTCCTTCGGACATCGGCATAGCTCTTTTGGCGACTACGGGCTGTTTTTAATCTCTCCTTGATTTGTACTATCTTCTCAGTCGTTTCGTGTATGATCTCGGGACCAGTTAATTGTCGATCTCCTACTTCATTCCAACAGATAGGGGATCTACACTTCCTTCCATATAATGCTTCGAATGGTGCAGCTTTAATGCTCGCATGATAACTGTTATTATACGAGAATTCTGCTAATGGTAGATATTTATCCCATCCGTTTCCAAAATCGATCACACATGCCCTGAGCATGTCTTCAAGAGTCTGAATTGTTCTTTCACTCTGCCCATCAGTTTATGGATGATATGCGGTGCTCATATCCAAACGAGTTCCCAGGGCTTCCTGTAGTGATTGCCAGAACTTTGATGTAAATCTACTATCACGATCGGATATAATGGAAATAGGTATTCCATGCCTTGAAACAATTTCCTTTATGTACAATCGTAATAGTTTCTCCATCCTATCCGTTTCCTTTATAGGCAAGAAATGTGCAAATTTGGTGAGACGATCAACTATTACCCAAATGGTGTCATAACCCCAGGCAGTCTTAGGTAACTTTGTGATAAAATCCATTGTAATACCATCCCATTTCCATTCTGGGATTTTTGGTTGTTGAAGTAACCCTGACGGCTTCTGGTGTTCTGCTTTGACTTTGGAACAAGTTAAACATTCACCAACATATGTTACAACATCCGTCTTTAAATTAGGCCACCAATAATGTGTCTTAAGATCTTGATACATTTTTCCAACTCCAGGATGTATCGAGTATCTTGTCTTATGTGCCTCATTCAATATCAACTTCCTTAATCCACCCAACTTTGGTACCCAAATACGGTTTGCAAAATATCGAATTCCGTCTTCCCGTATAACGAGTTGCTTCTCATACTTCTTCATTATTTCATTTTCTATGTTTTCTTTAGTAAGAGCTTCTCGTTGAGCCTCTTTGATTTGTGAGTTGAGATTCATGCGAATTTTTATGTTCATCGCTCGTACTCGAATTGGTTCCCATTCCTTTCTGCTTAGAGCGTCGGCCACTACATTCGCTTTCCCGGGATGATAGAGAATCTCACAATCATAGTCGTTTATCAGCTCGACCCACCTACGTTGCCTCATGTTCAGCTGTTTCTGATCGAAGATATGTTAAAGGCTTTTATGATCGGTAAACACAGTGCATTTAACCCCATATAAGTAGTGTCTCCATATCTTCAATGCAAACACTACTGCTCCCAGTTCTAGATCATGCGTCGTATAATTTCGCTCGTGAATCTTTAATTGTCGAGATGCGTATGCAATAACTTTCTTTCGTTGCATAAGGACGCAACCAAAACCTTGTCGTGAAGCGTCACGATATATCTCAAAATCATCGTTCCCTTCAGGTAACGATAAAATAGGCGCCGTAGTCAACTTCTTCTTCAGTAATTGAAATGCACTTTCCTGCTCAGAGGTCCATTCGTACTTCTTCCCTTTTTGCGTTAACGCTGTTAAGTATAGTTTCATAAAAATCAAGAATACTTCCAAGTTTGCAAGTCTACTTCCAAGCTTTCTAATTCATTCCAAGTAATCATCTAAGATCAAGGAACCTTTGTTATTTACAGTAGGTTATATTTCTAATTCAAGGTAAAATTCATATTCAAACTTTGATTCAATTTCTACAACTATAACAATCTTATTTCGAGTGAAAATCCTACTTGAACTGTTTTCGTGTCATGATTATGTTTCAAGAACTTTCAAGCCATCCAAGATCCTTTGAAGCTAGATCCATTTTTTTCATTTCCAGTAGTTTTATCCAGAAAACTTGAGGTAGTAATGATGTTCATAACATCATTCGATTCATACATATAAAGCTATCTTATTCGAAGGTTTAAACTTGTAATCACTAGAACATAGTTTAGTTAATTCTAAACTTGTTCGCAAACAAAAGTTAATCCTTTTAACTTGAATTTTAAAATCAACTAAACATATGTTCTATATCTATATGATATGCTAACTTAATGATTTAAAACCTGGAAACACGATGAACACCATAAAATCGAATATACGCCGTCGTAGTGAAACCGGGGGCTGTTTTGGTTTGGATAATTAAAAACTATGATAAATTTTGATTTAAAGTTGTTCTTCTGGGAAAATGATTTTTCATATGAACATGAAACTATATCCAAAAATCAAGGTTAAACTCAAAGTGGAAGTATGTTTTCTAAAATGGTCATCTAGACGTCGTTCTTTCGACTGAAATGACTACCTTTACAAAAATGACTTGTAACTTATATTTCTGACTATAAACCTATAATTTTTCTGTTTGGATTCATAAATTAGAGTTCAATATGAAACCATAGCAATTTGATTCACTCAAAACGGATTTAAAATGAAGAAGTTATGGGTAAAACAAGATTGGATATTTTTGATCTTTTTAGCTACGGGAAATTGTTTAACAAATCTATACAAATCATATTCTAGCTAACTTATATTGTATTATACATGTATTCTAATATATTATGTAATCTTGGGATACCATAGATACGTATGCAAATGTTTTGACATATCATATCGACCCATGTATATATATTATTTGGAACAACCATAGACACTCTATATGCAGTAATGTTGGAGTTAGCTATACAGGGTTGAGGTTGATTCCAAAAATATATATACTTTGAGTTGTGATCTAGCCTGAGACGTGTATACACTGGGTCGTGGATTGATTCAAGATAATATATATCGATTTATTTCTGTACATCTAACTGTGGACAACTAGTTGTAGGTTACTAACGAGGATAGCTGACTTAATACACTCAAATCTTTAAAACATAATAAAAATGGTTGTAATTATATTTTGATTATACTTTGATATATATGTACATATTTGTATAGGTTCGTGAATCGATCCGTGGCCAAGTCTTATTTCCGAGGAAGGAAATATCTATGAAAGTGAGTTATAGTCCCACTTTTAAAATCTAATATTTTTGGGATGAGAATACATGCAGGTTTTATAAATGATTTACAAAATAGACACAAGTACGTGAAACTACATTCTATGGTTGAATTATCGAAATTGAATATGCCCCTTTTTATTAAGTCTGGTAATCTAAGAATTAGGGAACAGACACCCTAATGGACGCGAATCCTAAAGATAGATCTATTGGGCCTAACAAACCCCATCCAAAGTACCGGATACTTTAGTACTTCGAAATTTATATCATATCCGAAGGGTGTCCTGGAATGATGGGGATATTCTTATATATGCATCTTGTTAATGTCGGTTACCAAGTGTTCACCATATGAATGATTTTTATCTCTATGTATGGGATGTGTATTGAAATATGAAATCTTGTGGTCTATTGTTACGAATTGATATATATAGGTTAAACCTATAACTCACCAATAATTTTGTTGATGTTTAAAGCATGTTTATTTTCAGGTGAATACTAAGAGCTTTTGCTATTGCATACTAAAATAAGGACAATATTTGGAGTCCATGTGTGTATGATATTGTGTAAAAACTGCATTCAAGAAACATATGTCGATGTAATATATTTCTATTGTAAACCATTATGTAATGGTCGTGTGTAAACAGTATATTTTAGATTATCATTATTTGATAATCTACGTAATATTTTTAAAACCTTTATTGATAAAATAAAGGTTATGGTTGTTTTAAAAATGAATGCAGTCTTTGAAAAACGTCTCATATAGAGGTCAAAACCTCGCAACGAAATCAATTAATATGAAACGTTTATAATCAATATGAACGGGACATTTCAGTTGGTATCCGAGCGTTGGTCTTAGAGAACCAGAAAATTTGTATTAGTGTGTCTTATCGAGTTTGTTAGGATGCATTAGTGAGTCTGGACTTCGACCGTGTTTTCTTTAAAAATGATTGCTTAACATTTTTGTTGGAAACTATATATTATTAACATGTAAATATTATGTGATATATTAATCTCTTAACATGTTTGATATTGTGTGATAGATGTCTACCTCTAGCACAAATCCCATTGACTCATCTAATAATAACGAAGAGTCGAATATATATTGGCAAGATTCATAAGTTCCCGAAGAACCGGAAGAAGAGGAAACGGAACCGGAAGAAGAGGAACCGGAAGAAGAGGAACCAGAAGAAGAGGAACCGGAAGAAGAAGAGGTTCCGGAGGGGGGAATAGTAGGAACCACAGAAAAACGGTCAATTAAAAGAAAATCCTCAACCAATGGACCAAAGTTAATAATGGTCAATGGTGTTTCCGCTAAGGAAGCAAAATATTGCGAAAATTACCAATTTTTCGATGAATCGGATCCTGATGAGGATTCCGATGATGTTATAGAAATTACCCCGACCCAATTTAATAAGGCAAAAGAAAATAATAAGGGAAAAGGCATCAAAATAGAGAAATCTGATTCCGACCCCGATGAACTTTATATGTACCGTCAACACCCGTATTTTCAATATCGTGACAATAACCCGGGAACCTCTAAACCACCAGGTTTTTCTAAACCAATGTGGAAAACGACAACTCGTATTAGAAGAACATCATATATCCCTACAAGATTAGGAAAAAGAACCAAGTCCGAAGAAGAAGAAACCAGTGATTCAGATTAGAGGGGTGTGAGCATGTTGTGTAATAAATGTATTGTAGTGTGCTTGTACTTTTATGTTCTATGTAAAAATTGCTTGTATTGTTTGTTATTACGAATATAATCCTTGTCTATTTTACAGTATAAAAACAAAATGGACGTTAAGGGTAGACAACCGAATATTTTAGAAGACCTACCAGAGGATATAATTGAGGAAATCTTGTCTAGAGTCAGTCAGAATTCATCAGCACATTTAGTTATGGCGAAATTAACTTGTCAAACATTTGAAAGACTTTCCAGAAATGCCTTAGTTTATAAAAGGCTTTCCTTTGATAGGTGGGGTATATCACATTGGGGAGACTTTAAGTTACGCCGTGTTTTCTTTAAAGCGTTAAATGCGGGGAACCCAAATGCAATTTTACGCTACGGGTTAAGAACCTATTTTGACTCAACATATCCCAACATAGGATTTCGTGAATCAGAAAGAGCTTCTAACATGCAACATAAAGAAGCATGTTATGCTTACGGGTTAGTGATGTTCGCTTCTTACCAAAGTGAGAAAAAGAACATCGGATTGCAGCTTTTAAATAAAACTTTCCCACAAGTGACGGATTCAGTAGTTGGGGTGAGAAACAAGGTTTTTAGATTATTACGGGGCTGTTGGACATTACGAAACCCTCGTCCTTTTGATGACATTACAACATGCTGCCTAGCCAATGGTCATAACGGTTATTTTCCACAAGACCAAGGATGGGAAGTCGTCTTAGTAAAACCAGAATGCATGACTTGTTTCTGGACTTATGAATTACGTGTCTTTATTTCCTTTGCTGAACAACTTGCGTATTAACTAGATTTATCTTCAAAACTGTCTTGTATCATAGTGTACTATATTTCATGTTATATGTAATTAAGCGAAGTTGTAAGTTTAAAGAATATTTGTATGTGATATATTATTATAATCAGTTTTTCATATGGAATTGTAGTAGTTGAATTGTATATTAGCTACTAAGTATGAACTTAACGGGTAGGTAGTAACCGAATTTAAACTTATAAAACGCTAATATGAAGAAAAAGCTTTTATAAATGAGTTCATATTATGCTACGAGATACTATTGACTACTCTTAATATTCTGTATGATTAACTTGTTTCATTTGACTATTTTGAAGGAAATGGCACCGACTACTCGACACACCTTGAATATGAGCGAAGAGGAATTTCGTGCCTTTCTTGCTTCGAACATAGCCACAGTACAAGCCGCGCTATATACCAACAATAACTCTGAATCTAGTAATACAGCTAACGGCGCAATAAATCATGTAGGATGCTCCTACAAGGAATTCACTGCCTGCAAACCTTCAGAATTTGATGGGATCGAAGGACCAATCGGATTGAAACGGTGGACCGCGAAAGTTGAATCAGTGTTTGCCATAAGTAAGTGTGTTAAAGGAGACAAAGTGAAGTACGCTACGCATACCTTCACAGGTATTGCGTTAACATGGTGGAATACCTATCTAGAGCAAGTGGGACAAGATGCTGCTTACGCACTACCGTGGTCAGCATTCAAGCACTTGATGAACGAGAAGTACCGTCCCAGAACTGAGGTCAATAAGCTCAAATCAGAACTTAGAGGGTTACGAACACAGGGATTCGATATTACTTCGTATGAAAGACGATTCACAGAATTGTGCCTATTGTGTCCGAGAGCGTTCGAAGATGAGGAAGAGAAGATCGACGCGTTTGTGAAAGGGTTACCGGAGAGAATCCAAGAAGATATAAGTTCACACGAGCCTGCCTCCATACAAAAGGCATGTAGAATGGCTCACAAACTAGTGAACCAGATTGAGGGAAGAATTAAAGAACAGGCGGCCGAAGAGGCCAACGTGAAGTTAGTCAAAAGAAAGTGGGAGGAAAACGGTGATAAGAGTCACTAAAACAACAACAACTATCCCAACAATCGCAACATCAATCGCATCTACAACAAACGGCACAACAACAACAACAACAACTACAACAATCATCCCAACAATAATAACAACCGCAACAACAACAACAATCAGAAGCAGCTATGCCAAAGGTGTGAAAAGTATCACTCGGGGTTCTGCACCAAATTTTGCAACAAGTGTAAAAGAAATGGTCATAGCGCGGTGAAGTGTGAGGTCTACGGACCAGGGGTTAACAGAACAAAACGAACAAATGGTGTCGGAACGAGTAATGGTGGAGCAAGTAGTGTCAGAGCAAGTTTTGCCAATGTAGTTTGTTATAAATGTGGAAAACTGGGCCACATTATTAGAAATTGCCCGAACCAGGAGAACACGAATGGACAAGGCCGTGGAAGAGTTTTCAATATTAATGCGGCAGAGGCACAGGAAGACCCGGAGCTTGTTACGGGTACGTTTCTTATTGACAATAAATCTGCTTACGTTTTATTTGATTCTGGTGCGGATAGAAGCTATATGAGTAGAGATTTTTGTGCTAAATTAAGTTGTCCATTGATGCCGTTAGATAGTAAATTTTTACTCGAATTAGCAAACGGTAAATTAATTGCAGCAGATAATATATGTCGGAATCGAGAAATTAAACTGGTTAGCGAAACATTTAAGATTGATTTGATACCAGTAGAGTTAGGGAGTTTTGATGTAATAGTTGGCATGGACTGGTTGAAGGAGATGAAAGCAGAGATCGTATGTTACAAAAATGCAATTCGCATTGTACGAGAAGAAGGAGAACCCTTAATGGTGTACGGAGAAAAGGGCAACACGAAGCTACATCTTATTAGTAATTTGAAGGCACAAAAGTTAATAAGAAAAGGTTGCTATGCTGTTCTAGCACACGTCGAGAAAGTACAAACTGAAGAAAAGAGCATCAATGATGTTCCCGTCGCAAAAGAATTTCCCGATGTATTTCTGAAAGAATTACCGGGATTACCTCCACACTGATCCGTTGAATTTCAAATAGATCTTGTACCGGGAGCTGCACCAATAGCTCGTGCTCCATACAGACTCGCACCCAGCGAAATAAAGGAACTTCAAAGCCAATTACAAGAACTTCTATAGCGTGGTTTCATACGACCAAGTACATCACCATGGGGAGCTCTTGTTTTGTTTGTCAAAAAGAAGGATGGTACATTCAGGTTGTGTATCGACTACCGAGAGTTGAACAAACTTACCATCAAGAACCACTACCCACTACCGAGAATTGACGACTTATTTGATCAACTACAAGGCTCGTCTATTTATTCAAAGATTGATTTACATTCTGGGTATCATCAAATGCGGGTGAAGGAGGATGATATTCCAAAGACTGCTTTTAGGACGCGTTACGGTCATTACGAGTTTATGGTTATGCCGTTTGGATTGACGAATGCACCAGCTATGTTCATGGACCTCATGAACCGAGTGTGTGGGCCATATCTTGACAAGTTTGTCATTGTTTTCATCGATGACATACTTATTTACTCGAAGAATGATCAAGAGCATGAAGAACATTTAAGAAAAGTGCTAGAGTTGCTGAGAAAAGAAAATGAAAGGACCCGTCCTAATCCACCTGGACGAAGTCATCAACATTTGGTCCCATTGCGATGATCGGCTCCAAGTAATGTCCTTATATTGAGGAAATGTACAGCGGAAGACTTAATTCGTACCTGAGAATAAACATGCTTTAAAGTGTCAACCAAAAGGTTGGTGAGTTCATAGGTTTATCATAACAATCATTTCAATATGTTAATAGACCACAAGATTTCATAATCATAAACATAATACACTCGCAAGTGTATGTAAAGCATTCTAAGTGGTTGAGCACTTGGTAACCATACTTAACATTTAATCAACGTCGCATATTCCCTTTATTATAAAATCTCACTACACCATACCAAGTGTAGTCACCAAAACGAAGTACTGTGCAACCGTTGAATACTGGTCGTCCAGTCCGGTTGGGGTTGTCAGGCCTGATAGATCTATCAACAGGATTCGCGTTTACAATACCCATGTAAATAGTAGTTACCAAGCTACAAGGAAATATGCCAGTGGTACAACTCAACGTAGAATATATTTTTAAGTACTTGTGTCTATTTTGTAAACATTTATAAAAGCAGCGCATGTATTCTCAGCCCAAAAAAATATATTGCAAAAGCAATTAAAAAGGGAGCAAATGAAACTCACTTTTGCCTTGAAGGTATTTAATTCGACTTGGTCTCCGATAGATATCACGAACCTAACCATATATATATAATATATCAACATATTTTCTTTTTAAGTAATCGTTACATATATATATACTTTTAATACTTTTAATATTTTCTTAGTCCGTAGTTAGCAGTCCGATGTTAGTGGTCCACAATTAGTTGCTTAAATAAAATAAATAAAGACCCCACCGTATTCGTATTGATCAGAATTAATCTCGACCCATGGTACCATGTTGTCAAATGACGTGTTGCGTACATAAAGTACCGTGTTGTCAAATGACGTGTTGCGTACAATCATGAGGTCTTATGATTAATCTTCTCGTGTTGTTTACGGGTGGTCCTGAAATATATAAAATCAAATCATAAGTAATTATATATAAAATATCATATTAATTAGGAAAGATATGATTAATTTACTTTTTCTCCAAATATTTTCGTAGCTAAACTAGCTTCGGATACCCAATCTTGTTTTAGTCGTAGTTTCTTCATTACAACTCCGTTTTTGTTGGTTCAACTTGCCTCTTCCTTGGATCGAGTCAAATTTTAAGAATATGAACTGAAAATAGCTTAGTTTGTATTCGAAATCATAGGTTATAGGTCAAAATTTGGTGAAACTTATGAAAGTGATCATTTTCCATCATAAAAACAACATTTCATGATCATTTTTTCTAAAAATACTTACACTTTGAGTTAAACCATGAAATTTTTATGTGTTAACATATTCATAAGATATAGTATTTTTCCAGAACATGAACTTCCAATTCAAAGTTCAAGATGGTTTTTAATTATCCAACCCAAAACAGCCCCCGGTTGCACTCCGACGACGTAGATTCAGTTTTTAAGATGTTCTTTGTAAAACCAAGTTATATCTTGTTAGGTTAGCATATCATTATGATATATTACAGGTCTTGAAGTATTTTAAAAGTCAAGTTAGAAGGATCTATTTAGTTTGCGAACAAGTTTGAAATCATTCAAACTATGTTCTTGTTGTTAAAATTTTATACCACAAAATAAGATAGCTATATGAATATGAATTGAATAAGATTATGAAAAAGGTTACTACCTCAAGTTACTTGGACAAAGTTACTACAAAAGATAATAAATAATCTTGGAATCAAATAGTGGTGGAGTTAGATCAAAAGGTTGGAAGTAAACTTCTTCAAATGGGTGGTTATTTTGATATGTTCTTGAAAGAGTTTTCTTATGGTGTTTAAGGCTTGTAATTGAAGCTAAATGATGGGAAAAATGCTTGGAGATGATCAAGTATAAAGTTAGGAGTATTTTTAGAGAGAAATGAGGGTGTAGGTATGAGAAAATGGAGTGAAGAAATGGTGTTTATTTATAAAAACGTTTTTAGTTTATAAAGAAAGAAAAGGATTCCTAATTTTGTTTTCTTACTAATAATTCATACTACTTAACAAATTCTAGTTACCTCATATCTAGGGCAGTAATAATGTTGATTAGGATGTTGATTTGATGTGTATATACCAATAGTAAATACGTATAGAAGCTGGGTATGATACGGGTACATATACCCTAGATATACGTATAGAAATCTTGAGGAAACGGAACGAGAATTCAAATATAGCTATCTTTTGTGAATATACTTATATTGTTTTATGTATTTAAGTCCTTAAAAAGTGATTAAATACATTATATATACGATACATGTATAAGCATTATAGATTATAAGTATATATATCAAAGAATGTTACGTATAGTTATCGTTTTGAAAACTTAAGTTAGTAGTTTCAAAATATACTTATAACTCATTGTCATTAGTACACAATGAGATGTTAAACCATCCTTAGATCATGTTAAATATATATAAATACATATATATACACAAACGTATAATTATCGTATGTTATATAGTTCGTGATATCATCGGTCATATTGGACGGTCAAACGTTGTGTAAAACTCTTTTCAAAAACACAAGTCTCAACAATTTGGATTGCTTATCATGTTGGTATGGTTTAATTTATGTAAATATTAATCTCATAAGTATAATTTGGTTGGAAAATTCCGGGTCATTACAGAAAAACTGTACGGTAAGTTTTCAAAGTGTGCATTTTGGTTGGAAGAAGTTCAATTCCTCGGTCACATAGTGAACAAAGAAGGTATCCAGGTGGACCCGGCAAAGATCGAAACCGTTGAAAAGTGGGAAACCCCAAAACCTCTGAAGCATATACGTCAATTTTTAGGATTGGCTGGTTACTACAGAAGATTCATCCAATATTTCTCCAAAATAGCAAAACCCTTGACTGCATTAACGCATAAAGGGAAGAAATTTGAATGGAAGGATGAACAAGAGAAGGCGTTTCAGTTATTGAAGAAAAAGCTAACTACGGCACCTATATTGTCATTGCCTGAAGGGAATGATGATTTTGTGATTTATTGTGATGCATCAAAGCAAGGTCTCGGTTGTGTATTAATGCAACGAACGAAGGTGATTGCTTATGCGTCTAGACAATTGAAGATTCACGAGCAAAATTATACAACTCACGATTTGGAATTGGGTGCTGTTGTTTTTGCATTAAAGACTTGGAGGCATTATTTATATGGGGTCAAAAGTATTATATATACCGACCACAAAAGTCTCCAACATATATTTAATCAGAAGCAACTGAATATGAGACAACGCAGGTGGATTGAACTGTTGAATGATTATGATTTTGAGATTCGATACCACCCGGGGAAGGCGAATGTGGTAGCCGACGCTTTGAGTAGAAAGGACAGAGAACCTATACGGGTAAAAGCTATGAATATAATTATTCGTACTAACCTTGCTACTCAAATAAAGGAGGCGCAACAGGGAGTTGTAAAAGAAGGAAAGTTGAAGAATGAGATACCCAAAGGATCAGAGAAACATCTTAATATTCGGGAAGACGAAACCCGATATAGGGTTGATAGAATTTGGGTACCAATTTTTGGAGATGTGAGAGAAATGGTACTTAAAGAAGCACATAAAACCAGATATTCAATACATCTCAGAGCGGGGAAGATGTATAAAGATCTCAAGAAAAACTTTTGGTGGCTGGATATGAAAGCCGATATTGCTAAATATGTAGGAGAATGTTTGACGTGTTCTAAGGTCAAAGCTGAACATCAGAAACCATCAGGTCTACTACAACAACCTGAAATCCCGGAATATAAATGGGAAAACATTACCATGGATTTCATTACTAAATTCCCAAGGACTGCAATTGGTTATGATACTATTTGGGTAATAGTTGATCGTCTCACCAAGTCAGCACACTTCCTGCCAATGAGAGAAGATGACAAAATGAAGAAGTTGGCGAGATTGTATTTGAAGGAGGTTGTCTCCATACATGGAATACCCGTCTCTATTATCTCTGATAGGGATGGTAGATTTGTTTCAAGGTTCTGGCAGAAGTTGCAATAAGCATTGGGGACTCGTCTAGACATGAGTACTGCCTATCATCCACAAACTGATGGGCAGAGCGAAAGGATGATACAAACGCTTGAAGACATGCTACGAGCATATGTTATTGATTTCGGAAACAGTTGGGATCGACACCTACCGTTAGCAGAATTTTCCTACAACAACAGTTATCATTCTAGTATTGAGATGGCATCGTTTGAGGCACTTTATGGTAGAAAGTGCAGTCTCCGATTTGTTGGAATGAAGTGGGGGATAGACAGATTACGGGTCCGGAGATAATACAAGAAACTACCGAGAAAATCATCCAAATTCAACAACGATTGAAAACCGCCCAGAGTCGACAAAAGAGCTACGCGGACAGTAAAAGAAAAGATATAGAGTTTGAAATTGGAGAAATGGTCATGCTTAAGGTTTCACCTTAGAAAGGCGTTGTTCGATTTGGTAAACGGGGGAAACTAAATCCAAGGTACATTGGACCATTCAAGATTATAGATCGTGTCGGACAAGTAGCTTACCAACTGGAGCTACGTCAACAACTCGCGGCTGTACATAACACTTTCCACGTCTCGAATTTGAAGAAATGTTTTGCTAGAGAAGATCTCACTATTCCGTTGAACGAAATCCAAATCAATGAAAAACTTCAGTTCATTGAAGAACCCGTTGAAATAATGGATTGTGAGGTTAAGAGACTTAAGCAAAACAAGATACCGATCGTTAAGGTTTGATGGAATGCTCGTAGAGGACCCGAGTTCACCTAGGAATGAGAAGATCAGATGAAGAAGAAATACCCGCATCTATTTCCAGAAGATTCGTCAACACCTTCAACAGCTTAAAATTTCGGGACGAAATTTATTTAACGGGTAGGTACTGTAGTGACCCGAACTTTTCCATGTTTATATATATTAATTGAGTTTGATATTTACATGACTAAATGTTTCCAATGTGTTAAGCAATCAAACTTGTTAAGACTTAATTAAATGAAATAAATTTCATATAGACAATTGATCACCCAAGTTGACCGGCGATTCACGAACGTTACAAATTTGTAAAAACTACATGTTGTGGTATATATAGACATATATATATGGTTGACATGAGATTATGATGAGTAATTATCTCACTAAGTATATTAACAATGTGTGATATATATAAGAAATGAGATTACTAAGTTAAGAAACTCGAAATGATATATATAACGATTATCGTTATAACAACGTTTTACTAGGTACATATGAATAATATTAAGATATTGATACACTTGGTTAATTATGTTAAATTATAAGTAAATATATCATTAAGTGTATTAACAATGAACTACATATGTAAAAATAAGACTACTAACTTAATGATTTCGAAACGAGACATATATGTAACGATTATCGTTGTAACGACATTTAACTGTATATATATCATACTAAGATATATTATATATCATAATATCATGATAATGTAACAATTTAACATCTCATTTGATTTAATAAACAATGGGTTAACAACATTTAACAAGATCGTTAACCTAAAGGTTTCAAAACAACATTTACATGTAACGACTAACGATAACTTAATGACTCAGTTAAAATGTATATACATGTAGTGTTTTAATATGTATTCATACACTTTTAAAAGACTTCAAGACACTTATCAAAATACTTCTACTTAACAAAAATGCTTACAATTACATCCTCGTTCAGTTTCATCAACAATTCTACTCGTATGCACCCGTATTCGTACTCGTACAATACACAGCTTTTAGATGTATGTACTATTGGTATATACACTCCAATGATCAGCTCTTAGCAGCCCATGTGAGTCACCTAACACATGTGGGAACCATCATTTGGCAACTAGCATGAAATATCTCATAAAATTACAAAAATATGAGTAATCATTCATGACTTATTTAAATGAAAACAAAATTACATATCCTTTATATCTAATCCATATACCAACGACCAAAAACACCTACAAATACTTTCATTCTTCAATTTTCTTCATCTAAGTGATCTCTCTCAAGTTCCATCTTCAAGTTCTAAGTGTTATTCATAAATTCCATAAGTATAGTTTCATAAAAATCAAGAATACTTCCAAGTTTGCAAGTCTACTTCCAAGCTTTCTAATCCATTCCAAGTAATCATCTAAGATCAAGGAATCTTTGTTATTTATAGTAGGTTATCTTTATAATTAAAGGTAATATTCATATTCAAACTTTGATTCAATTTCTTCAACTATAACAATCTTATTTCGAGTGAAAATCCTACTTGAACTGTTTTCGTGTCATGATTTTGTTTCAAGAACTTTCAAGCAATCCAAGGATCCTTTGAAGCTAGATCCATTTTTCTCATTTCCAGTAGTTTTATTCAGAAAACTTGAGGTAGTAATGATGTTCATAACATCATTCGATTCATACATATAAAGCTATCTTATTCGAAGGTTTAAACTTGTAATCACTAGAACATAGTTTAGTTAATTCTAAACTTGTTCGCAAACAAAAGTTAATCCTTCTAACTTGACTTTTACAATCAACTAAACACATGTTCTATATCTATATGATATGCTAACTTAATGATTTAAAACCTGGAAACACGATGAACACCATAAAATCGGATATACGCCATCGTAGTGAAATCGGGGGCTGTTTTGGTTTGGATAATTAAAAACTATGATAAACTTTGATTTAAAAGTTGTTCTTCTTAGAAAATGATTTTTCATATGAACATGAAACTATATCCAAAAATCAAGGTTAAACTCAAAGTGGAAGTATGTTTTCTAAAATGGTCATCTAGACGTCGTTCTTTCGACTGAAATGACTACCTTTACAAAAATGACTTGTAACTTATATTTCCGACTATAAACCTATACTTTTTCTGTTTAGATTCATAAAATAGAGTTCAATATGAAACCATAGCAATTTGATTCACTCAAAACGGATTTAAAATGAAGAAGTTATGGGTAAAACAAGATTGGATATTTTTGATCTTTTTAGCTACGGAAAATTGTTTAACAAATCTATACAAATCATATCCTAGCTAACTTATATTGTATTATACATGTATTCTAATATATTATGTAATCTTGGGATACCATAGACACGTATGCAAATGTTTTGACATATCATATCGACCCATGTATATATATTATTTGGAACAACCATATACACTCTATATGCAGTAATATTGGAGTTAGCTATACAGGGTTGAGGTAGATTCCAAAAATATATATACTTTGAATTGTGATCTAGCCTGAGACGTGTATACACTGGGTCGTGGATTGATTCAAGATAATATATATCGATTTATTTCTGTACATCTAACTGTGGACAACTAGTTGTAGGTTACTAACGAGGACAGCTGACTTAATACACTCAAATCTTTAAAACATAATAAAAATGGTTGTAATTATATTTTGATCATACTTTGATATATATGTACATATTTGTATAGGTTCGTGAATCGATCCGTGGCCAAGTCTTATTTTCGAGGAAGGAAATATCTGTGAAAGTGAGTTATAGTCCCACTTTTAAAATCTAATATTTTTGGGGATGAGAATACATGCAGGTTTTATAAATGATTTACAAAATAGACACAAGTACGTGAAACTACATTCTATGGTTGAATTATCGAAATCGAATATGCCCCTTTTTATTAAGTCTGGTAATCTAAGAATTAGGGAACAGACACCCTAATTGACGCGAATCCTAAAGATAGATCTATTGGGCCTAACAAACCCCATCCAAAGTACCGGATGATTTAGTACTTCGAAATTTATATCATATCCGAAGGGTGTCCCGGAATGATGGGGATATTCTTATATATGCATCTTGTTAATGTCGGTTACCAGGTGTTCACCATATGAATAATTTTTATCTCTATGTATGGGATGTGTATTGAAATATGAAATCTTGTGGTCTATTGTTATGATTTGATATATATAGGTTAAACCTATAACTCACCAACATTTTTGTTGATGTTTAAAGCATGTTTATTCTCAGGTGAATAATAAGAGCTTCCGCTGTTGCATACTAAAATAAGGACAAGATTTGGAGTCCATGTGTGTTTGATATTGTGTAAAAACAGCATTCAAGAAACATATGTCGATGTAATATATTTCTATTGTAAACCATTATGTAATGGTCGTGTGTAAACAGTATATTTTAGATTATCATTATTTGATAATCTACGTAATGTTTTTAAAACCTTTATTGATAAAATAAAGGTTATGGTTGTTTTAAAAATGAATGCAGTCTTTGAAAAACGTCTCATATAGAGGTCAAAACCTCGCAACGAAATCAATTAATATGGAACGTTTATAATCAATATGAACGGGACATTTCAACCGAGGATTTCGTGGTTTACTGCTACGCTTCACGACAGGGTTTTGGTTGCGTGTTAATGCAACGTAAGAAAGTGATTGCATACGGATCACGACAATTGAAGGTACATGAACAGAATTACACTACGCACGATTTAGAACTTGGTGCTGTGGTCTATGCACTGAAGATGTGGAGACACTATCTGTATGGTATTAAGTTTACTGTTTTCAAGGATCACAAGAGTTTGCAGCATATTTTCAATCAGAAACAGCTTAATATGAGACAGAGACGTTGGAACGAACTATTGAACGATTACGACTGCGACATTTGCTATCATCCTGGCAAGGCTAATGTAGTTGCAGATGCCTTGAGTAGGAAGGAAAAGATTAAGCCTATTCGAGTTAGAGCATTGAATATGACTGTTCAAAGGAACCTTACTTCTCAGATACGCGATGCACAGCTAGAGGCATTGAAAGAAGAGAACGTTGCTACCGAATCACTTCGAGGAATCGATAAGAAGTTTGTTACTAGAGAAGATGGAACCCGATATTTCATCGACAGAATTTGAGTACCGAAGTTTGGAGGATTAAGGGAACTAGTGCTAGATGAGGCACACACTGTGACGACCCGGAAATTTTTGACCAAATTTAAACTTAATCTTTATATGATTTCGACACGATAAGTCAAGTCTGTAATGTGGAATCTAAAAAAACAAAAAACCAAAAAAAAAAAAAAAATTGAACTGTTTCATGAAATCATTTGACCTTCGACCATTCCCGACGATTCACGAACAATTAATTGTAAATAGATATGTATATATAAATATATGTATATATATAATGAATTGAAATACGTTAATAAACTATTATATGATTTAGTTGATATGCAAAATAATTTGCGATATAATAAAACATGATATTAAAACGTATTTATATATATATAAAGTATTTCGAATATAGTTAGTTTTGAAAACAAAAATTAATCGTACAAATTTTATATTTCGAACTTATTAGTTTTTAATATATATCTAACAAATTTAAAGATGTAGTAAAGTCTATAAACTTTGCACCTTGTAATTATTTTGTTTGAAGAATACGTTTATCATTTTAGTGAGCAGTTTAACTTATAATATATCATAAATATATTCATGTGCCAAAAGACAAAAATTATTATATCTTCATGACTCCATCCATTATTTATTTTATTTAATTTTTGTAAAAGTCATACTTACAAGCTCTACCATTTTGTCCAACTTGAGAGTCTTTGTTGGGACACAGACCCCTTATTTACTCACACTCAAAATTAAAAATTGATATGGATTGAATGACATAAAAACAAAATACGGCTAATGACACATTCTGGTTACATTATTAATATGGAGAATAAAATAAAGAACAATGGAAACCAAAGGAACTACATTACTTATCGTTAATTAACTGAATACAATAAGTTAAGCTCTTAAATACTAAAAATACTAGCTCTACCCACTAACCACTTCAAGCTAAAAAAAAAAAAAAGAATGGTAGACTGCATCTCATCCCCAACGTGTACCAAAATACTCAGTCAACACAAATACTAACCAAAACTAATTAATAGTCCATTTATTTTAAAACTAAGATCTACTAATATTTAATACTAATTAAAAATCAAAGTCTTATAACATGCAAATCACCTCAACTTTAATATGACTAAGAACCACATCAACTTTAATATGAATACGAACAGATTAACCTAATAGTCTTTTAGTGATTCATACACGTTAGAAATTAGAATGGTTATTAAATATTTATTTGTAAATCCCTGCACATCACACATTCTTAGATGCATGAATCGATACATACATGCACCAAGATATTTTCTTTTTGTTTTCTTTTTGGTGGGACAAGGCATTGTCATCAAATTCATGTAAAAAATATCTATATTTATTATTTATGCTCGACAACCATTACCCGTGTTCAATAATATGACTTTACTATATTTGTTTCTTTATTGATATTTACATAGAAACATGCATGAGTGGATATAATTCCCCAACATCAATTACTCAGTTTTTGTTTTCCTACTCAATCAAACAAACACCCACTTATATATACATACACATACTCTATATTTTTTTTTCCAGGGAACTTTTAATCCCATCTAACCATCATCTTCATCATTCTTAAACCAACAGTTTTGGTACTATATTTTTGGATCACCATCTTCAGCTCACCCGATCATCACCCTTATCACATGCTCGATAACCACACTAACCAAACACATGATTTACTACATCCTATTTCTTTTCGATTTGAAACCAAACCATCACCCATGATTTCATAAACCAAACTATTTCGGTTGTTACCATCATCCATCACCTTCGGTCACTCTCCTCGTCGATCATCACATCATCATTAGACATCTTTGAGTTGTGCTTCGGGTTCGACTAAATCATGGTACATTACATTTACCTTTTTGTTAACTACATTTGATCACCACTTTCATTAAACCATCGATCACCATAACTGTCTGAACCATTCCTTCCTGTTCCGTTCGGAAAATACCAAACCATCGAAACCCGAACACCCCATGACTGCTACTATGCATGTTGTTATTCCTGTTCCTGTTTTAAAAGACCCAAATAATCACCAAAGATCAACCCATTACTTCTGCTAGTTATTGTTTGGTCGAAAAACTTACAATCAAAAACCCTACTGGATCATCCGAACTACTATTACTAGCCATTCCTTGTTTCTGTCATCGAGAACAAAACCAAACAAATCACCACAATTGATCGTGAATGCTTGCTACCTGCTGTAACTGTTTCCATTAGTGACCCAATACACAACCCACTTCACCATCCATCTGTTTATACCTTCTGTTTCTATTCGATTCCAAACTACAAAACCGAACAACCATTATTCTCTTCTTTCCTGCTACGCTGCTACTTTTGCTCCTGCTTTAATTTTTCTGTCTTCTGTATCATAATTATAAAGATGATGAAGATGATTATAATGTTGTTGTCAAACCCTATAACCCCACTTGATTATTAAAGATAAAAGAAATCGATTACTTTGCTACTTTGTTTCCTTTCCATTTTTTTTCCAGCCAACACAATACAAGAATAAGGTGGACCTGCTGATTAAAGTTCCACTAATTTACATTCATGCCATTCGAATATTAAACTGGTAACTGTTGACTATATTCAATCAACCATGAAACCAAACAAATCCCACTTGCTATCGGGCTTTATTTAAATTTAGGAGTGTATTAGTGGGCTTCTTTTTGATTTTATTATTGGGCTTTAAAGTATCAAGATGTTGGGCTGGTTAACTACCTGATATGATTATGGAAAATGGCAGTTTGATAATAAACAAAATGATGATGATGTTTAAACTATAGGATTTCGATTAATAATATTATGATGGTAGCAAACATAAGATGATGAGAAAAATTGATGATGGAACACGATGATGGTTATGATTAGTAGTCGATGATGATTTGTGTGATGACCCGGAAATTTTCGACAAGATTTAAACTTTAATCTTAATATTATCTCGACATGATAAGCAAAGTCTATTAAATTGAATCTCAAAAATTTTTGAACTATTTTCGTACATTCATTTGACTTCGACCAGTTCCTTTCGATTCACGAACAATTAATTGTTAATAGATATGTGTGTGTATATATATATATATATATATATATATATATATATATATATATATATATATATATATATATATATATATATATATATATATATATATATATATATATATATATATATATATATAATAATTGAAATATTATATGTTGTTATTAAAATTAATTATGTAAAATAAAATAATAAAATAATAATATGATATTATGAGAATTATTATTTACAAACACATCTATATAAATAAAGTATATTGAATATATATTTTTGTGATTTCGAATCTATTTAGTAAGCGACTGTAACACTCAATTGTCATTCGATTGATATTAAGCAAGTTAAATTGAACTTATGTGATTTAAAAATAAAAGTTGATCCGAAAATGAGTTCTATAAATTTTAGGCTTACTAAAAATGTATTTAGAATCTAGTTATTAAATTTTAGCACTTTTTATATTTTACTCATAATTGAGAGGGACAGTTGATGTAATTTTTATTTAATAAATTAATGATCAATTTTTATATCATAATGAGTGAAATAAATAAAGATAATTTATATAAAAATTTGAGATTTTTCTGTGTACTTTTATCCGCCATTGATTTAAATAAGAGCACAATATAATATCCGCGTTGAAAGCGTCCGTAACTACCCAACAATATAGAAGGCAGCTCACTATGTTTGATTTAAATCATTGATACTGTTTTTCAATCAATCACCCAACCACTTGTGTTCCTTCACTTTACATATTATACTTATACAGATAGGGATAGATATCAAGTGATATTAAAAAGCCACTTACTTTCATATTATTGAACGAATATCCAACTCAACACCACCCACTAAATCTGTTTCGGTTTCTTTTTCTTTTGTTCAACTATTATCACTTTATCATTATGATAATAATGATAATTATGTAAATCTATTTATATATATTATATATATATCACTTTTGTTTTTCTGCTTTCTTGAGTACCAATCACACTAAACCAATATCTCTCCTTCTCTCTCTCGTCCACCTCTCTCACTCTTAACTATGATCGAAGACCTCCTGCACCAGCCCAAAATCAAACCGTCACCTTATTCTCTTCAACAACCATTATCACTACCACAAACATCATGAAGAAGCTATTATATTTTTGTTTGGGTCGAGAACCATAAAACACCACCGTTTCGATCAACACCATTAAACCACCCTAAACAGTTCTATGTTCGTGTGGGTATCATCACCAACGAAGACATCTTTGATCACCTTCTTCAAGAACTCACCAATACCTTAGCTTACCACCTTTCAACCATCAAGTGACCATCGTTTACCACCACCACGGATCACCCATTCGTCACCTACTACAGCTACCTTTCTATTTTCTATTTCGAATTAACAACCATAAACAACCACCATGGTTACTAACTACTACGAATAACTACTTCTGTTGAATCCCAATTGAAAACCAAACACCACTTGCTCGATATAAACCCAAACCGAACCCATTTAAATTCCTACTGCTAATATGTTCATTTTTACTTCAATCGAGACAAACCACCTGCGTCTTTTTCTATTGTCTTGTTCGAACCACAACCCACCAACACTCAAACTATCTCTATATCTATTTTCTATTTTGTCATTAACAAACCGGACCACTTGCTGCTACTTGCTACTCGTTTATTATCGCTACTGTTGCTGTGATTAAGATGATGAGACTGTGATATATATATGGTGATGATCATGATTATGATGTTATGATGATGTTGATGCTGCACGTTGATGTTATAACCGGTTTATGATAATGAGAATAACTGAGTTGATAAAGATGGGTATGATGAATACGTTTAAAAAGAATGATAGTGAGAAGATGATTAGTAACCTGCGAATAATTTTTTTTCTTTTTGAGGGTGTGGCTGTCGAAGACAGGAAACAAGAAGAACCACAAAATTTTTTTTAATTATTAAATAATGCAACTTGGATCAATTGATCTATTTTGGGTATCGGGCCACTGTGGGATCACTTGGGTTTAAATGTATTTCCTACTTGGGCCGTGTTCCTAGTGAGGTTGTTGGGCCGAAATATTCTTTGGGGTTGCTGCTAAATACGCTTCCAATTCTAATTTCCATTTTGACGATGAGTGGATGTTGAATTATAAAGGATAATGATGATGATTAGATGTACTTGATGATGAAGAAGAAACAGATACAGTATAGGTTAAATAAGTTTAAGATATGAACTGTAACCTAAATGGAATGGTAGTTTGATGGTTGGAGTGTTTGTGTTTAAGCTAGAGGTCCTAGGTTCAAACCCAGGCTGAGGCAAAAAATTTTGAAAAAGGGGAAACAGTATTTCACAAGTTAAAATGAAATAACCTAGGAGTTCAATCAGAAAAATTGAAGTAGAGGAGTGGTTTAGGTTGTTATCGGGTTAGCGGGACGTCGCGGGTTCAACCCGGACTTGGGCTTTTTTTAAAGGGCTACTTCTTTGAGGTAGTTTACTTATTACTTAATATTATTATTATTATTATTATTATTATTACTACTTATTGTTATTATGATTATTATTATTGTTATTAGTAATTATTATTATTATTATTATGATTTTACAAATATTAAAAATATAAATATTAGTATCATTATTATTATTATTAGAAAAATCATTATTTTTATAGTCATTATTATTAGTATTCATTATTATTAAAATTAAAATTTTTATTAAAAGTATCATTTTTATTTAAGTTATCATTTTTATCATTAATATTACGAGTATCATTTCTAACTCCATTAACATTATTATTATTATTATTATTATTTTTATCATTTCTAATATCATTTTAGTATTATTATAACTATTATTTTAAAACAAATAATATTATGTAAAAATATACTTAATACATAATATAACTATATTAATATTTATAAAATGATATCACGAATAAATATATATAAATTGTTCGATTACAATTATATGTGTTAATATATATATATATATATATATATATATATATATATATATATATATATATATATATATATATATATATATATATATATATATATATATATATATATATATATAAATGATATAGGTTCGTGAATCTGAGGCCAACCCTGCATTGTTCAATATTATCATATGTATTTTTACTACAAAATACATTAGGTGAGTTTCATTTGCCTTTTTACCCTTTATATTTTTGGACTGAGAATACATGCGCAATTTTTATAAATGTTTTACGAAATAGACAAAAATAATCGAAACTACATTATATGGTTGAATGATCGAAGCCGAATATGCCCATTTTTACTTGGTAATTTAAGAATTAGTAAACCAGTCTACTAATTGACGTGAATCCTAAAGATAGATCTATTAGGCCTAACGAACCCCATCCAAAGTACCGGATGCTTTAGTACTTCGATATTGTTTTTATCATGTCCGAAGGATTTTCCGGAATGATAGGGGATATTCTTATATGCATCTTGTTAATGTCGGTTACCAGGTGTCACGACCCGGAAAATTTCGACTAATTTTAAACCAAGCTCTCGATACGATTTAATATTTTGACAAGATAAGGCAATCTGTTAGGATGAGTCTCAAAAATTTTGAACTGTTTTATTTCATTCATTTAACCTCGGCCGATTTTGACGATCCACGAACAAATAATTGTATATAGATATGTGTGTGTATATATATATGTATATATATGAATATTACTTGTATACATATATATTGATATATTAAATTTAATTGTTTAAAATATTTAATTAATATATTTATTTACGTAGTAAAATTTGTTATTTAAAAATGTTCTTATATATATAAAGTGTATATTGAATAAAAATGATTTCGAATCTAAATTGTAAACATCTGCAACTCCCGATTGATGTTTCGTTGATTTTAATATAGACCTATATATATCTATGAGGGTTTAAATAAAAGTTGGTCCGCATAGTGATTAAAGAGAGTATGGGCTCGATAAAAATATTTTTACCCCTTTTAGTTTAAGTTTTAGTACTCCGTACACGTTAATTGAAACAGAAAATAAATAATTAGTGAACCTTTATGATCAGGTTTCAAACAGTTAATGAGTGAAATAATTAAATATACTTGAGCTAAAATTTGAGATTTTTTTAGAAACACTTTTATACGTTAACTGTTTAGCAATGGACACGATATATTAGGCCGTGAAAACTGTCAGTAGATATCTAAAGATTACTGTTGCTCAAACACGTTTTAAAATTTTATAGAGATATTATAATAAAAACTTGCTTTCTCACTTTTGGCATTACTCATACTAAAATGATCCGTGATATTGAATTGTAAACAACCTTTCTGTTTACTCTCTTGTTTTCTTCTTTTCTCAAATACCTTTACAACATATATATCCATATCAACTTACATATACCCGTGACTATATGAATTATGACACAGACAAATTACAATCACCTTTTTCTTTCCTTTATATATGCATATACATATACACCTACATTTACACTTACAGAATTATATATAAACCACCACCCTCTCTTTCTAACTCCACCCTAGACCAAATAACCAACCTTCATCGGCGATATCCATCACTATCACCGTCATGTACCTTGAAACCACCCTACCACCATCATTCGAACTACAACTACTAACTTCCCTCTATTTATGTTGCGTTGTTATCACAAAACCGAAAATCACCATGTCCCTCATCAACCAAATATCACTTATGCTCATTGTTTCGAATCACCATTATCTGCCATCTGCTACATCTTGCTGCTACTTCTGTTTTTCTAATATAAACCGTCACACAAGCACTACCTATAGAACCATCATAACCGCCACTTTCTTCTTCACCTTCTATATTTAATCCAAAATCACCACCATTGAAACTCGTAAAATACCATCACCTTTGATTTCCTCTTCTACGTAATTTCCTACCACCATTTCCATCACCACCTCTCATCCACTGCTGAGAACCATCACCATCACCAAACCATCGCCACCTTGTTGTTCCCATCTTATTCTAAATATATATATATATATATATATATATATATATATATATATATATATATATATATATATATATATATATATATATATATATATATATATATATTTAATAATAATAATAACACACACCGCGACCTTATATTGCAAGTGCAAGCTTTATATAAAGATAAAGTTCAAAACTAATTTGGCATGTTATATTTTTAAATGGCCGACCAATATAGGCTAGTCAAAAGGGACGTTCGAATTTATTTATTTAAGTAATCATGTTATGTACACAAGTGGCCATGAAGACCCTACCCATTTGATTCTATCGAAGGACTCATCAAGTCTGGAGGATTTTGCTGTATTCGTTTATATTTTGAATTCCAACATTCATGATTCATTAAAGGAGTAATATGTTGGGCTAACCAATATTGGGCCATTTAATCCATTAATTTTTTTTTTGTTAAACGGCTCATGATTTTTTTTTGGGCCGCGGGTTGTATCGTATCCTTTTGGGGTCATGACCCAGTTGAGTTTCTGTTTTGGCCAACACAATAAGAACATGGTGATGATGGTGTAAGAGTATGATGATGATAATCATAATAGTTGAAGATGATACATAATACGAAGGTGATGAAGGATGATGTACGAGGTGAATCATGATGATAAACATAAATCGTTGTTAATATTGATGATGAGGGTGACCGTGAGCTGTGAAGAATCGTGAATGAATCAAGATAATGTATAAGTTAGATGAAGATGTTAATGGGGTTTTGTCTTTTGAAGAAGATGAAGAAAACAGAAATAATCGGGTTAAATATATATATTATACAAGTTATTTTAGAAAAACACGCAACAAATGGATGGTTTAGGGGTGTTGGGGGTTAAGCAAAAGGTCATGGTTCGAATCCCGTTTCGGGCATTTATTTTTAGAAGCTAGTTTTAAGGTAGTATTTCAATTATTATTATTATTATTATTATTATTATTATTATTATTATTATTATTATTATTATTATTATTATTATTATTATTATTATTATTATTATTATTATTATTAATAATATTATTATTATTATCATTAATGCTATTAGTAATTATTATATTTATTACAAATATTAAAAATATAAATATTAACATCATTATTATTATTATTAGTAAAATCAGTATTTTTTTTAGTTATTATTATTATTAGTATTAATTACTATTAAGATTAACATTTTTATTAAAAAGCATTATTTTTATTAAAGTTATCATTTTATCATTTATACTAAAAGTATCATTTTTTTTTAACTTTATCATTATTATTATTTTTACTAATATTATTTTAGTATTATTATACTTTTGACAAAACAAACGATATGTATATATAAAAAAAAATATATATTTAATACATATAACATAACAGAATTTATATTTTTAATTATTTTAAATATATAAAATGAATCTATGAAACCTATAGGTTATTAATATAAAAATGATATGACTAATAAGCTGATATATACATAAATTGTTCGATTACAATTATATGTGTTAATATATATACAAATGATATAGGTTCGTGAATCCGAGGCCAACCCTATACTTGTTCAATGTCGTCATATGTATTTTTACTACAAAATACAGTATGGTGAGTTTCATTTGCTCCCTTTTTAATTGCTTTTGCAATATATATTTTTGGGCTGAGAATACATGCGCTGCTTTTATAAATATTTACGAAATAGACACAAGTACTTAAAAAATATATTCTACGTTGAGTTGTACCACTGGCATATTTCCCTGTAGCTTGGTAACTACTATTTACATGAGTATTGTAAACGCGAATCCTGTTGATAGATCTATCGAGCCTGACAACCCCAACCGGACTGGACGACCAGTATTCAACGGTTGCACAGTACTTCGTTTTGTAGGCTACACTTGGTACGGTGTAGTGAGATTTCATAATAAAGGGAATATGCGACGTTGATTAAATGTTAAGTATGGTTACCAAGTGCTCAACCACTTAGAATGCTTTACATACACTTGCGAGTGTATTATGTTTATGATTATGAAATCTTGTGGTCTATTAAAATATTGAAATGATTGTTATGATAAACCTATGAACTCACCAACCTTTTGGTTGACACTTTTAAGCATGTTTATTCTCAGGTACGAATTAAGTCTTCCGCTATGCATTAGCTCATTTTAAGGACATACTTGGAGTCGATCATCGCAATGGGACCAAATGTTGATGACTTCGTCCAGGTGGATAAGGACGGGTCATTACAGGTGGTATCAGAGCGTGGTCTTAGTGAACCAGGTCTTGCATTAGTGTGTCTTACCAGATACTGTTAGGATGCATTAGTGAGTCTGGACTTCGACCTTAGCTGCATATTATAAGTATTGTTTATCATTCCTAGTGGAAAAATTACCTGCTTATTATTCTTAAGTCTAGACACGTCCTACTGCCTTTATTGCATAGATAGTGTACCGACAAATCCATATCTTAGCGTATCTGCTAATTCATATCTTAGCGTATCTATTACGATAAACTTTGCCTGATATCTCCCGTAAATTTCTCCGTAATTTAAGGAATCCTGGTACTATATATATCTATGCATATTATGCATTGAGAATATCATCCAACTATCAGTTGCTATCACTAAACGTTTCATACCAAAAATATTTTTCTGTGATCGCGAAAGATGGCCTCTACGAATCGTCCAAGTTCCTCTGACTCCGAAGACAGTGTGACGGGAGCACACCAACCAATCAACTACCGTGATTACTGGAGAAGATGGGGGTGGGTTCGCGACATACTCACCCTATGGAGAAGGGAAGAAGGTACTCCATATCATGAACCGAATCTACCACCTAACCTTGGAGTACTCGACCCGCTCACCGGCGAACCTGTTCGCAACACCGTTTATACCCTTTTTGCAAGAATTTTTCATCTTGAGACTATCATTAACGGAACTAGAGAGGTTTCTGATCTCTACCTCACACTGATAACCAACCAGGATTAGTAGAAGAAGTTAAAGAACTTCGAGCTCGAGTGCTAACCTTGGAGAATATGGTTCAAAACTTACAAGCACCAGCAGCATTACCGGCACTAACAGTACCACCAACATCAGTATCACCAACACCAGTAACATCACCAGCCTCAGCACCAACAGCACTAGTAACACCAACAACAACATCCGCGTCACCAGCTTCGACATCTCATTCTGTACCTCGAGTATAATCATCATTCTACATATCGTTCTACATCGATTATCTTCGCTCGACATGGCGATTACATAATTTCTAAAGTTTTAGAGATTATGTAATCTAGTATTAACGATAAATCAAATGAGTTTAATATCTTATTGACTCATTAAATCCATGATTACATCTGAAGAAAATATATATGTATATATGTTTTCATAAAGAATGTAATTAATAATTCTTTTGTACAAATTGTTAATGGTGAAAATATTTTAACGGGTAGGTAATACCCGAGGAATATTTAGATTTCACATTAATAAGTTACACTTTACATTCTTTCAAATCTGATTCAACAGTCATTTACTATCCTGTTTACATCTACAGATATACGTATCCATTCACCGCAGAATAATCATATCCATCCAATTTCATATTTGGATTTTGATTTATCAAAAATCAAGTGGCTTAATGAAGGAAACATTTGACAAAATAAAATTTGTTAGAAACAAACAAATTAACAATAAGAAATTTTGTTAAGAATCCATGCTAACTGTTCCTAGCTAATTGTTCCTAGCTAACTAATTACATTTTATTTATCGCAATTTAATTATCGCAATTTACATTCTCGCAAGTTTATTTATCGTCATTTAATTTCTGTTATTTACTTTACGCATGTTATTTATCGTCATTTAATTTTTGTATTTATTTTACGCACTTTAAATATCGGGACACGTATACAAGGTTTTGACATATCATATCGACGCATCTATATATATTATTTGGAATCACCATAGACACTCTATATGCAGTAATGATCGAGTTCTCTATACAGGGTTGAGGTTGATTCTATAATAATATATATACTTTGAGTTGTGATCGAGTCTGAGACGTATACGGGTCACGACACGTATTAATTAATTCGAATATAATGTAATAAATTATATATGAATTACTGGACTGTTAACTGTGGACTATCGACTGTGGACTAATAACATTGGACAATTAAAATGAATTAAAATATTGATTATAACATATGAAACTAAACAATTCTTCAAGTTTGCCACTTGATTTCATCTTAAACCTCATTTGAATCTTGACGACCCCAATTCATGTTCAAATTTTTCATGATTTTTGAAAACACGTCGATCGAGAGGATGAACCAGCTGCACTTCATATACGGAAGAAAAGATTGATGCATATAGTTATGCACCTGAAAAACTCTCAGAACCTGAGTAAACGTTTAATACATATATGTGCTAGCTCCTTTGGCGATAATATTACCCAAAATAACTTTGCAAATCCTTTTCAAATTAGCCAAATTTTGTCACAGCTCCAGCAAGTTGATTTCGACTTTTCACTCAAAACAACCTTATTATAACCTTTATATATATATGCGTACTCTTCTATCGTTACCGGAGAACCTTTCATATTCCACCATACTACCATCAGCGTTTAATCATCTAAAAACACAATTCTCCTGAAACCACCTCGGTTTGATAACCGATGACCCAGATCTGTTAACTTTAAAAATGCTGACGAAGTAGCATGTTGTAGATGGTCTTAATGGCCAAAAGTTGATAATAAAGAAGGAAGTGTTAGGAACGCTCGATAGAAAATTTGGTACCAAAAATCGGATTGAGCACACCATGAAGGAGATCAAGAACAAATACAAGGACCAAACCCTATATTCAAAGAATCCAGGTAATTCTAGATCCGATGAAATCTTTAGAGAATATCTTGCTCCAAAGTCATGTTAAAATCTTGCGGAAAATTTTTCTTTATCAACCTTCGAACTTAGAAATTCCAAAATATCGTCATAAATATCTTCGATATTTCTGAAGATATATTCATAAATACTCTTGTCCGAAATTATCTATCTCTTCGTGCTATCTGTGTTACATCCTAAAAGAAACTATTTTAGTTTCTATATTCTTTAAAATTCAAGTTAAATTATGAATGATTTCCTAGAGAAGTGTTGGGAATTGAAGCATGAGTTAGTATAATATAATGACGTCAGGCCAACGTAATTATATTACAGTAAGTCATGCTAAATTTTTAATGAAACGTGATGATTCTCAGTACCATCATCATGTGCCATGTTACACAACTCTTTCATTCTACTTAATCTCTAAGCATATCACGGAAATATTTCCTTGATATTTCTGTTCTTTCGTAATTCCAACAAATTGCTAATAAATCGTGTTATTACATTTTCTTTCTGATTAGAAGATTTTCTTCAAATTCCATGAATTCTGAAAATCAACCTTGACTATGTCAGAAGTTAAGACGAACCGCTAATCACTTCATTTCACTCTTTTGTGATAGCTTCACTCGTACGCCTCACATAATCAAATCGTTTTATCTATATTACTCAATGATGATAAAACTCTATTTATCCACTCATATTCGTCATGAAAACATACTTATTGTCAACCATGACGATCTCTACCAAATTTCGGGGACGAAATTTCTTTAACGGGTAGGTACTGTCACGACCCGGAAAATTTTGACTAATTTTCAACCAAGCTCTCGATACGATTTAATATTTTGACAAGATAAGGCAATCTGTTAGGATGAGTCTCAAAAATTTTGAACTGTTTTATTTCTTTCATTTAACCTCGGCCGATTTTGACGATCCACGAACAAATAATTGTATATAGATATGTGTGTGTATATATATGTATATATATGAATATTACTTGTATACATATATATTGATATATTAAATTTAATTGTTTAAAATATTTAATTAATATATTTATTTACGTAGTAAAATTTGTTATTTAAAAATGTTCTTATATATATAAAGTGTATATTGAATAAAAATGATTTCGAATCTAAATTGTAAACATCTGCAACTCCCGATTGATGTTTCATTGATTTTAATATAGACCTATATATATCTATGAGGGTTTAAATAAAAGTTGGTCCGCATAGTGATTAAAGAGAGTATGGGCTCGATAAAAATATTTTTACCCCTTTTAGTTTAAGTTTTAGTACTCCGTACACATTAATTGAAACAGAAAATAAATAATTAGTGAACCTTTATGATCAGGTTTCAAACAGTTAATGAGTGAAATAATTAAATATACTTGAGCTAAAATTTGGGATTTTTTTAGAAACACTTTTATACGTTAACTGTTTAGCAATGGACACGATATATTAGCCCGTGAAAACTGTCAGTAGATATCTAAAGATTATTGTTGCTCAAACACGTTTTAAAATTTTATAGAGATATTATAATAAAAACTTGCTTTCTCACTTTTGGCATTACTCATACTAAAATGATCCGTGATATTGAATTGTAAACAACCTTTCTGTTTACTCTCTTGTTTTCTTTTTTCTCAAATACCTTTACAACATATATATCCATATCAACTTACATATACCCGTGACTATATGAATTATGACACAGACAAATTACAATCACCTTTTTATTTCCTTTATATATGCATATACATATACACCTACATTTACATTTACAGAATTATATATAAACCACCACCCTCTCTTCCTAACTCCACCCTAGACCAAATAACCAACCTTCATCGGCGATATCCATCACTATCACCGTCATGTACCTTGAAACCACCCTACCACCATCATTCGAACTGCAACTACTAACTTCCCTCTATTTATGTTGCGTTGTTATCACAAAACCGAAAATCACCATGTCCCTAATCAACCAAATATCACTTATGCTCATTGTTTCGAATCATCATTATCTGCCATCTACTACATCTTGCTGCTACTTCTGTTTTTCTAATATAAACCGTCACACAAGCACTACCTATAGAACCATCATAACCGCCACTTTCTTCTTCACCTTCTATATTTAATCCAAAATCACCACCATTGAAACTCGTAAAATACCATCACCTTTGATTTCCTCTTCTACGTGATTTCCTACCACCATTTCCATCACCACCTCTCATCCACTGCTGAGAACCATCACCATCACCAAACCATCGCCACCTTGTTGTTCCCATCTTATTCTAAAAATATATATATATATATATATATATATATTTAATGATAATAATAACACACACCGCCACCTTATATTGCAAGTGCAAGCTTTATATAAAGATAAAGTTCAAAACTAATTTGGCATGTTATATTTTTAAATGGCCGACCAATATAGGCTAGTCAAAAGGGACGTTCGAATTTATTTATTTAAGTAATCATGTTATGTACACAAGTGGCCATGAAGACCCTACCCATTTGATTCTATCGAAGGACTCATCAAGTCTGGAGGATTTTGCTGTATTCGTTTATATTTTGAATTCCAACATTCATGATTCATTAAAGGAGTAATATGTTGGGCTAACCAATATTGGGCCATTTAATCCATTAATTTTTTTTGTTAAACGGCTCATGATTTTTTTTGGGCCGCGGGTTGTATTGTATCCTTTTGGGGTCATGACCCAGTTGAGTTTCTGTTTTGGCCAACACAATAAGAACATGGTGATGATGGTGTAACAGTATGATGATGATACCACATGTCATAACCCGTCCTTAACCATAAGAACGTGTTAGATAACGTATGATTTCATTGCGAGGTATTGACCTCTATATGCGACATTTTTAAAAAGGAAAACTGCATATATTATACATTACAAACCAAACCATTATTTTTGTTACAAGCTTTAGACAATAAAAAGATGATTATCGTTTAACGATAATCTTCGACTTACAAACTTTACAAATGATAATAACAACACGATTTCTAGCATATTTTACAACACACGTCCTCGGATATGCAGTTTTATTTTTGACACAAATATGAGTACGCATGATCCTGCTTAGATTCAACATAATGCAGCGGAAGCTTTAATTATCACCTGAGAATAAACATGTTTAAAAACGTCAACATAAAGTTGGTGAGATATAGGTTTAGTGCGCAGCAATATATATATATAGACCACAAGATTTCGTATATAAACATTTCAATAAAAATATTCTAAGTGGTTGAGCACTTGGTAACCATACTTAACAATTAATCATGTCGCATATTCCCTTTAATATGAAATCTTACTACACTGTACCAAGTGTAGTCACGAAACGAAGTACTGTGCAACCGTTGAATACTGGTCGTCCAGTCCGGTTGGGGTTGTCAAGCCCGATAGATCTATCAACAGGATTCGCGTTTACAATACCGCTGTAAATATTAGTTACCAAGCTACAGGGAAGTATGCCAGTGGTACAACTCAACGTAGAATATATTTTTCAGTTACTTGTGTCCATAATGTAAAACATAAAATACATGTATTCTCATCCCGAAATATTTAGAGTTTAAAAGTGGGACTATATACTCACTCTTGTCTTGATGATATATATATTTTGACTCGGTCTTCCGGTTGATATCACGAACCTCAAGTTCCTTGGATAAGTTTGCTGTAAAAGAGGAGTAAGAAGCTAGAATCAAAAGGGTGATAGAAGTGGATGAAAGTTTGGAAGTAAGTTGGTGTTCTTGGAAGGTTTTCTTGAAGTGTTTTTGTATGGTTTTCTTATGGTGTTTTAGTATGGTTTTTGAAGCTAGATCTTCTTGGTAAGTTGCTGAAGTGTTATGGAGTTTAGAGTTCTTGAAAGAGTGTGTGTTTTTAGTTAAGAGATTGAAGTAAAAATGAATCAAAAATGATGATACATATATACTCCTAAAAATGTGATCTTTAAGGATAACATGACAAAATTCTAGTTTGTATTTTTGTAATTAGTCTTGCAATGATTCAAAAGTAATTACCTAGCTCTAAGGGCATGAATAATGGCTGGTTAGGTGGTGATTTTGATGTGTATTTACTATTAGTAAATACGTATAGGAGCTAGGTATGATACGAGTACAAATACTCTAGGTATACGTATAGAAATTTTGTGAAAAATGAAATGAGGATTCAAATATAGCTATCTTTTGTGAATACACTTATATGGTTTTATGTATTTAAGTTCTTTAAAAGTGATTAAATACATTACTTATACAATATATGTATAAACATTATATGTCTTAAGTATTTATGTCAAATAACGTTACGTATAGTTATCGTTTTGAAAACTTAAGTTAGTAGTTTCAAAATACACATATAACTTGTTGTTATTAATATAAAATGAGGTATTAAAACATTCCTTAATCATGTTAAATATGTATATATACATATATATACACAAACGTATAATTATCATATATTGTATGGTTCGTGATATCATCGGTCAAACTAGACGGTCAAACGTTGTGTAAAACTCTTTTCGGAAATATAAGTCTCGACAATTTGGATTTTCTAATTCATTAGCCTTTCGTTTCTTTCCTAGTTCGAACTCGTCTTTTGTAATTTCCTGTATTTCTTCCTCGGGTTCACTTTCCTCCTCGGGTTCACTTTCCTCCTCGGGTTCACTTTCCTCCTCGGGTTCACTTTCCGGGTTCTCTATAGTTGGTTCATCCGGAATTTGTGAGTCTTCCCCAAGGATATCATTTTCGTCATCGGACAGGTTAATGACTGGAACGCCATCTGAAGATTCTGATTCGGAGTCGTTGATTGTGATAACAATTTTTGAGCTCGACATCTATCACACAACAACTAACCCATTAGTACTTATATAATATTTACATATAAATTTTAACCAACAGTGATAAGCAATGTTTTTTTTTTTTTTAAATCAGACCCGGTCAAAGTCCAGACTTACTAATGTATCCTAACGGCTTCTCGGTTAGACACACTAATGCAGACCTGGTTCGCTAAGACCAACGCTCTGATACCACATGTCATAACCCGTCCTTAACCATAAGAACGTGTTAGATAACGTATGATTTCATTGCGAGGTATTGACCTCTATATGCGACATTTTTAAAAAGGAAAACTGCATATATTATACATTACAAACCAAACGGCATAACCAAAAATTCGTAATGACCATAACGTGTCCGAAAAGCAGTTTTCGGAATGACCTCTTCTTTGACGCGTAGTTGATGATAGCCCGATCTTAAGTCGATTTTTGAATAAACACATGATCCTTGCAATTGATCAAATAAGTCATCAATTCTCGGTAGTGGATACCGATTCTTGATAGTTAACTTATTTAATTCACGATAATCTATGCACATCCTAAAAGATCCATCTTTCTTTTTAACAAATAGAATCGGAGCTCCCCACGGTGAAATACTTGGTCGTATAAATCCACGATCCAGTAATTCTTTTAACTGACTTTGAAGTTCTTTTAACTCGGACGGTGCAAGTCTATATGGAGCACGAGCCACTGGTGCAGCTCCTGGTACTAAATCTATTTGAAATTCTACCGATCTAAATGGAGGTAATCCCGAGTTTAATGAGAATGATGTGGCACCAATTCCACTCAACACTACCACCCCTATCCCCGCTATTCCTATTCGTTCTGTCCCGGCATCCAGTTCTTCAGTCCCACAGCCAAAATATAGGCAGACAGTTAGGATAAGCGTTAAGCAAATCTTTGTGTCTAAACGTCCTAGAAAATAGATCAAACGATGCGCTGCTGTGTCAAACCATGGAACCGAATAATGTTTTGTATAATATTAATAGTGTGGTTTGCTTAATGTTCGATGTAAGATAAGCATATGTAAAATATTGAAGTATGAAATGCAATAATTTTCCATGGTTAAGTATTATTTAGATTGTAGTAATTGATTCTGTACTAAGCTATTAAGTATGAACATTAACGGGTAGGTACTACCCAAGATATAATTATAAAACGCTAATAAGAAGAAAAGGCTTTTATAATAATACCTAGTTCATATTATTAATAAGCTATAATGTACTATAAATACACACTACATCTATAATAATCCATGTGAATAATTATTTTCTTTCATTAGGAAATGGCGCGATTGAATCGAATGACGGAACAAGAACTCGAGGAACTCATCAACCAGCGAGTGAACGACAGAATGTTATGGGTTGAGGCTGCAAGAGCTGCTGCAGTTAATCCAAATCCTCGTGTAGGATGCTCCTACAAGACGTTCCAAGCTTGCAAGCCATCATCATTCAGTGGAACGGAAGGACCTATCGGTTTAACCCGATGGATAGAAAAGATGGAGACGGTGTTCAAAATCAGCGGTTGTGATGAAAAAGACATGACCAAGTTTGCATCGTGCACTTTACAAGATAGTGCACTCACATGGTGGAAGAATTATGTGAAGGCGGTAGGAGGAGATGTAGCTTATGATACTCCATGGGAAGAATTCAAAGCAATGATAATCACCGAGTATTGTCCAAGGAATGAGGTTATTAAGTTAGAAGATGAGTTACGAAGTTTGAAGGTGGTTGGTACTGAAATCACCAACTACAACCAGCGATTCATGGAATTAGTTTTGCTATGTCCTGAATTGGTTCCAACCGAAGAACGGAAGATTGAAATGTACAAAGCTGGTTTGCCCAAAAAGGTCAAGGCAAATGTTACAGCATCGAAACCTAAGACAATTCATGAAGCTATAACCATGGCAAACGAGCTAATGGATCAGGTCATCATGGATAAGAAAGTATCCAATACTGATGTGAAGGTATCAGGTAACAAAAGAAAGTGGAATGGAAATTATGATCGAGGTAACCAACAACAATCTTTTAAGAAACAAGAAAACACGCAAGGTGCGGGTAGTGGTTTAAGCTTTGGTTATAAAGGACAAAATCCTTTATGCAACCGTTGCCACAAACATCACTTTGGTTACTGTAGTGTGTTATGCACCAAGTGTAATCGACAAGGTCATCTTGCGGAAGATTGTAAGGCTCTCGTTACAAATGGCAACAAGACTCCTGCCACCAACGCAAATAGAACTGCTTTGGCTACCATTACTTGTTTTGGTTGTGGAAAACAAGGTCACTATAAGAGTCAGTGCCCGAATCAGAATGGCGGACCTGCACGTGGAAGAGCGTTTGTTATTAATGCTAGAGAGGCACGAGAAGACCCGGAGCTTGTTACGGGTACGTTTACCATTAATAACTTATCAGCATCTGTCTTATTTGATACTGGCGCCGATAGAAGTTACGTGTGTATAAATTTTTACACTAAATTGAATTGTTCATCATTACCTCTAGATGCTAAGTACTTGATTGAGTTAGCTAATGGTAAACTAATTAAAGCCGATAAAATTTGTCGTGGTTGTGAAATAAATTTAGCCGGAGAAACGTTTAAAATCGACTTAATACCCGTAGAATTGGGAGGTTTTGATGTAATAGTCGGCATGGACTGGATGTCCAAAGTAGGAGCGGAAGTTGTTTGTGCCAAGAAGGCAATTCGTATTCCTGGTAAGGATAAAATGCCAGTGATGATTTATGGAGAGAAGGGTAATTCAAAGCTAAAACTCATTAGCTGTTTGAAAGCCAAGAAGTGTTTAGAAAAGGGATGTTACGCTATTTTAGCACATGTTAATAAAGTCGAAAAGAAAGAAAAGTGCATCAACGACGTGCCTGTGGCAAGAGATTTTCCTGAAGTTTTTCCGGAAGAATTGCCGGGATTACCTCCATTTAGATCGGTAGAATTTCAAATAGATTTAGTACCAGGAGCTGCACCAGTGGCTCGTGCTCCATATAGACTTGCACCGTCCGAGTTAAAAGAACTTCAAAGTCAGTTAAAAGAATTACTGGATCGTGGATTTATACGACCAAGTATTTCACCGTGGGGAGCTCCGATTCTATTTGTTAAAAAGAAAGATGGATCTTTTAGGATGTGCATAGATTATCGTGAATTAAATAAGTTAACTATCAAGAATCGGTATCCACTACCGAGAATTGATGACTTATTTGATCAATTGCAAGGATCATGTGTTTATTCAAAAATCGATTTAAGATCGGGCTATCATCAACTACGCGTCAAAGAAGAGGTCATTCCGAAAACTGCTTTTCGGACACGTTATGGTCATTACGAATTTTTGGTTATGCCGTTTGGTTTGTAATGTATAATATATGCAGTTTTCCTTTTTAAAAATGTCGCATATAGAGGTCAATACCTCGCAATGAAATCATACGTTATCTAACACGTTCTTATGGTTAAGGACGGGTTATGACATAATGTAACGACCGCACTTTTTCGATCATACTATACTTATAAGATTAATATTTACATAAATTAAACCTTGCCAACATGATAAGAAATCCAAATTGTCGAGACTTATATTTCCGAAAAGAGTTTTACACAACGTTTGACCGTCTAGTTTGACCGATGATATCACGAACTATACAATATATGATAATTATACGTTTGTGTATATATATGTATATATACATATTTAACATGATTAATAAATGTTTTAATATCTCATTTTATATTAATAACAACAAGTTATATGTGTATTTTGAAACTACTAACTTAAGTTTTCAAAACGATAACAATACGTAACGTTATTTGACATATATACTTAAGACTTATAATGTTATACATATATTGTATAAGTAATGTATTTAATTACTTTTAAAGAACTTAAATACATAAAACCATATAAGTGTATTCACAAAAGATAGCTATATTTGAATCCTCATTTCATTTTTCACAAAATTTCTATACGTATACCTAGAGTATTTGTACTCGTATCATACCTAGCTCCTATACGTATTTACTAATAGTAAATACACATCAAAATCACCACCTAACCAGCCATTATTCATGCCCTTAGAGCTAGGTAATTACTTTTGGATGATTACTTGACTAATTAACAAAATTACAAACTAAAAATCTTATCATGTATTACATGATACATGTTTTTTTTTAGGTTATAAGTATCACCATTTCTAGTTCATTTTCTAACATCATTTTTAGTTAAACACACACTCTTTCACAACCCTTAAAACCCTTAATCAACTCAGCAAAGTTTCCAAGAAGATCTAGCTTCAAAAACCATACTAAAACACCATAAGAAAACCATACAAAAACACTTCAAGAAAACCCTCCAAGAACACCAACTTACTACCAATCTTTCATCCACTTCTATCACCCTTTTGATTCTAGCTTCTTACTCCTCTTTTACAGCAAACTTATCCAAGGAACTTGAGGTAGAATCTATGTTCATAACCTTATTCGATTCATATATATATAGCTATCTTATTTTGTGGTACAAAAGTTTAACAACAAGAACATAGTTTGAATGTTTTCAAACTTGTTTGCAAACTAAATAGATCCTTCTAACTTAACTTTTAAAATACTTCAAGACCTGTAATATAACTTATGTATATACTAATTTAACAAGGTAAAACTTGGTTTTTCAAAGTATAAGTATTTTTAGAAAAATGGTCATTAAATGATTTTGTTGTAACAAAAATGTTTAACTTCATATGTTTCACTAATGTTTCACTTATGCCGTATGATTTTGAATACAAACCAAGGTATTTACAGTTCATAGTCTTAAAGAAGAACTCGATCCAAGAAGATGGCAATTTGAATCAACGAAAACGGATTTGTAACGAAGAAACTATGACCGAAACAAAATTGGTTATCCTAGATCATTTCAACTACGGGATCAATTGGAAAAAAATGATATAAATCACATATTTCTAAGATAACATGATATTTTATATATATGTACTTATAATTCAATTTTATATGGTTCAGGATCACCCGTAAACAACACGAGAAGATTAATCATAAGATCCCATGATTGTACGCAACACGTCATTTGACAACACCGGTACTTTATGTACGCAACACGTCATTTGACAACACCGGTACCATGGGTCAAGATTAATCTCGACCAATACATATACGATGGGGTTTTATTTATTTCGTTGGGGGTTTTGTTTATTGCGGGTATATTAAACATCTAAAAATGAACCATTAAAAATTGAATTACTAACATCGGAATGCTAACTACGGACTAAGGAAATATTCAAAATATTAAAAGTATAACAAGTATATATATATATAACGTTTGTTTTAAAATGAAAACATATTGATATATTATATATGGATAGGTTCGTGATATCAACCGGAAAACCGAGTCAAAATATATATATCATCAAGACAAGAGTGAGTATATAGTCCCACTTTTAAACTCTAAATATTTCGGGATGAGAATACATGTATTTTATGTTTTACGATATGGACACAAGTAACTGAAAAATATGTTCTACGTTGAGTTGTACCACTGGCATACTTCCCTGTAGCTTGGTAACTAATATTTACAGCGGTATTGTAAACGCGAATCCTGTTGATAGATCTATCGGGCCTGACAACCCCAATCGGACTGGACGACCAGTATTCAACGGTTGCACAGTACTTCGTTTTGTGACTACACTTGGTACGGTGTAGTAAGATTTCATATTAAAGGGAATATGCGACGTGAAAATGTTAAGTATGGTTACCAAGTGCTCAACCACTTAGAATATTTTTATTGAAATGTTTATATACGAAATCTTGTGGTCTATATATATATATTGCTGCGCACTAAACCTATATCTCACCAACTTTATGTTGACGTTTTTAAACATGTTTATTCTCAGGTGATAATTAAAGCTTCCGCTGCATTATGTTGAATCTAAGCAGGATCATGCGTACTCATATTTGTGTCAAAAATAAAACTGCATATCCGAGGACGTGTGTTGTAAAATATGCTAGAAATCGTGTTGTTATTATCATTTGTAAAGTTTGTAAGTCGAAGATTATCGTTAAACGATAATCATCTTTTTATTGTCTAAAGCTTGTAACAAAAATAATGGTTTGGTTTGTAATGTATAATATATGCAGTTTTCCTTTTTAAAAATGTCGCATATAGAGGTCAATACCTCGCAATGAAATCATACGTTATCTAACACGTTCTTATGGTTAAGGACGGGTTATGACATGTGGTATCAGAGCGTTGGTCTTAGCGAACCAGGTCTGCATTAGTGTGTCTAACCGAGAAGCCGTTAGGATACATTAGTAAGTCTGGACTTTGACCGGGTCTGATTTAAAAAAAAAAAACCATTGCTTATCACTGTTGGTTAAAATTTATATGTAAATATTATATAAGTACTAATGGGTTAGTTGTTGTGTGATAGATGTCGAGCTCAAAAATTGTTATCACAATCAACGACTCCGAATCAGAATCTTCAGATGGCGTTCCAGTCATTAACCTGTCCGATGACGAAAATGATATCCTTGGGGAAGACTCACAAATTCCGGATGAACCAACTATAAAGAACCCGGAAAGTGAACCCGAGGAGGAAAGTGAACCCGAGGAGGAAAGTGAACCCGAGGAGGAAAGTGAACCCGAGGAAGAAATACAGGAAATTACAAAAGACGAGTTCGAACTAGGAAAGAAACGAAAGGCTAATGAATTAGAAAATCCAAATCCCGAGTTTAATGAGAATGATGTGGCACCAATTCCACTCAACACTACCACCCCTATCCCCGCTATTCCTATTCGTTCTGTCCCGGCATCCAGTTCTTCAGTCCCACAGCCAAAATATAGGCAGACAGTTAGGATAAGCGTTAAGCAAATCTTTGTGTCTAAACGTCCTAGAAAATAGATCAAACGATGCGCTGCTGTGTCAAACCATGGAACCGAATAATGTTTTGTATAATATTAATAGTGTGGTTTGCTTAATGTTCGATGTAAGATAAGCATATGTAAAATATTGAAGTATGAAATGCAATAATTTTCCATGGTTAAGTATTATTTAGATTGTAGTAATTGATTCTGTACTAAGCTATTAAGTATGAACATTAACGGGTAGGTACTACCCAAGATATAATTATAAAACGCTAATAAGAAGAAAAGGCTTTTATAATAATACCTAGTTCATATTATTAATAAGCTATAATGTACTATAAATACACACTACATCTATAATAATCCATGTGAATAATTATTTTCTTTCATTAGGAAATGGCGCGATTGAATCGAATGACGGAACAAGAACTCGAGGAACTCATCAACCAGCGAGTGAACGACAGAATGTTATGGGTTGAGGCTGCAAGAGCTGCTGCAGTTAATCCAAATCCTCGTGTAGGATGCTCCTACAAGACGTTCCAAGCTTGCAAGCCATCATCATTCAGTGGAACGGAAGGACCTATCGGTTTAACCCGATGGATAGAAAAGATGGAGACGGTGTTCAAAATCAGCGGTTGTGATGAAAAAGACATGACCAAGTTTGCATCGTGCACTTTACAAGATGGTGCACTCACATGGTGGAAGAATTATGTGAAGGCGGTAGGAGGAGATGTAGCTTATGATACTCCATGGGAAGAATTCAAAGCAATGATAATCACCGAGTATTGTCCAAGGAATGAGGTTATTAAGTTAGAAGATGAGTTACGAAGTTTGAAGGTGGTTGGTACTGAAATCACCAACTACAACCAGCGATTCATGGAATTAGTTTTGCTATGTCCTGAATTGGTTCCAACCGAAGAACGGAAGATTGAAATGTACAAAGCTGGTTTGCCCAAAAAGGTCAAGGCAAATGTTACAGCATCGAAACCTAAGACAATTCATGAAGCTATAACCATGGCAAACGAGCTAATGGATCAGGTCATCATGGATAAGAAAGTATCCAATACTGATGTGAAGGTATCAGGTAACAAAAGAAAGTGGAATGGAAATTATGATCGAGGTAACCAACAACAATCTTTTAAGAAACAAGAAAACACGCAAGGTGCGGGTAGTGGTTTAAGCTTTGGTTATAAAGGACAAAATCCTTTATGCAACCGTTGCCACAAACATCACTTTGGTTACTGTAGTGTGTTATGCACCAAGTGTAATCGACAAGGTCATCTTGCGGAAGATTGTAAGGCTCTCATTACAAATGGCAACAAGACTCCTGCCACCAACGCAAATAGAACTGCTTTGGCTAACATTACTTGTTTTGGGTGTGGAAAACAAGGTCATTATAAGAGCCAGTGCCCGAATCAGAATGGCGGACCTGCACGTGGAAGAGCGTTTGTTATTAATGCTAGAGAGGCACAAGAAGACCCGGAACTTGTTACGGGTACGTTTACCATTAATAACTTATCAGCATCTATTTTATTTGATACTGGCGCCGATAGAAGCTACGTGTGTATAAATTTTTACACTAAATTGAATTGTTCATCATTACCTTTAGATGCTAAGTACTTGATTGAGTTAGCTAATGGTAAACTAATTGAAGCCGATAAAATTTGTCGTGATTGTGAAATAAATTTAGCCGGAGAAACGTTTAAAATCGACTTAATACCCGTAGAATTAGGAGGTTTTGATGTAATAGTCGGCATGGACTGGATGTCCAAAATAGGAGCGGAAGTTGTTTGTGCCAAGAAGGCAATTCGTATTCCTGGTAAGGATAAAATGCCAGTGATGATTTATGGAGAGAAGGGTAATTCAAAGCTAAAACTCATTAGCTGTTTGAAAGCCAAGAAGTGTTTAGAAAAGGGATGTTACGCTATTTTAGCACATGTTAATAAAGTCGAAAAGAAAGAAAAGTGCATCAACGACGTGCCTGTGGCAAGAGATTTTCCTGAAGTTTTTCCGGAAGAATTGCCGGGATTACCTCCATTTAGATCGGTAGAATTTCAAATAGATTTAGTACCAGGAGCTGCACCAGTGGCTCGTGCTCCATATAGACTTGCACCGTCCGAGTTAAAAGAACTTCAAAGTCAGTTAAAAGAATTACTGGACCGTGGATTTATACGACCAAGTACTTCACCGTGGGGAGCTCCAATTTTGTTTGTTAAGAAGAAAGATGGATCTTTTAGGATGTGTATAGACTATCGTGAATTAAATAAGTTAACTATCAAGAATCGGTATCCACTACCGAGAATTGATGACTTATTTGATCAATTGCAAGGATCATGTGTTTATTCGAAAATCGACTTAAGATCGGGCTATCATCAACTACGCGTCAAAGAAGAGGACATTCCGAAAACTGCTTTTCGGACACGTTATGGTCATTACGAATTTTTGGTTATGCCGTTTGGATTGACGAATGCGCCAGCTGTATTCATGGACCTCATGAATCGAGTTTGTAGTCCGTATTTAGATAAGTTTGTTATCGTTTTCATTGATGATATTCTTATCTATTCCAAGAGTGAGCAAGAGCATGAAGAGCATTTAAGGTTGATACTGGAGTTGTTGAGAAAAGAACAACTTTATGCTAAATTTTCTAAGTGTGCTTTCTGGTTGAAAGAAGTACAATTTCTTGGCCACGTTGTTAGTAGCAAAGGAATTCAGGTTGATCCAGCAAAAACTGAAGCTATTGAAAAATGGGAGACTCCTAAGACACCAATGCAGATACGCCAATTTTTGGGTTTAGCCGGTTATTATAGAAGGTTTATTCAAGATTTTTCTCGAATAGCTAAGCCGTTGACAGCATTAACGCAAAAAGGGAAGAAATACGAATGGACCTCGGAGCAGGAGAACGCATTTCAATTATTGAAGAAGAAGTTAACTACGGCGCCTATTTTATCGTTACCTGAAGGGAACGATGATTTTGAAATATATTGTGACGCTTCGCGACAAGGTTTTGGTTGTGTTCTTATGCAACGAAAGAAAGTAATTGCATTTGCATCCCGACAATTGAAGATTCACGAGCGGAATTATACGACGCATGATCTAGAACTGGGAGCAGTCGTGTTTGCATTGAAGATGTGGAGACATTACTTGTATGGGGTTAAATTCACTGTGTTTACTGATCATAAAAGCCTTCAACATATTTTCGATCAAAAACAGCTGAACATGAGGCAACGTAGGTGGGTTGAGTTAATAAATGACTATGATTGTGAAATTCGTTATCATCCCGGGAAAGCGAACGTGGTGGCCGACGCTCTAAGCAGAAAGGAACGAGAACCAATTCGAGTACGAGCGATGAACATAAAAATTCGCATGAATCTCAACTCACAAATCAAAGAAGTTCAACGAGAAGCACTTACTAAAGAAAATAAAGGAAATGAAATAATGAAGAAGTATGAGAAGCAACTCGTTATGCGGGAAGATGGAATTCGATATTTTGCAAATCGTATTTGGGTACCGAAGTTGGGTGGATTAAGGAAGTTGATATTGAACGAGGCACATAAGACAAGATATTCGATACATCCTGGAGTTGGAAAGATGTACCAAGATCTTAAGACGCATTATTGGTGGCCTAATTTAAAAACAGACGTTGCAACATATGTTGGGGAGTGTTTAACTTGTTCCAAGGTTAAAGCAGAACACCAGAAGCCGTCAGGGTTACTTCAACAACCAGAAATTCCAGAATGGAAATGGGACGGTATTACCATGGATTTCATCACGAAGTTACCAAAGACTGCCTGGGGATACGACACCATTTGGGTGATTGTTGATCGTCTCACCAAGTCTGCACATTTCTTGCCTATAAAGGAAACGGATAGAATGGAGAAACTATTACGATTGTATATAAAGGAAGTTGTTTCAAGGCATGGAATACCTATTTCCATTATATCCGATCGTGATAGTAGATTTACCTCAAAATTCTGGCAATCACTACAGGAGGCACTAGGAACTCGGTTGGATATGAGTACCGCATATCATCCACAAACCGATGGACAGAGTGAAAGAACGATTCAGACTCTCGAAGACATGCTCAGGGCATGTGTGATCGATTTTGGAAACGGATGGGATAAATATCTACCGTTAGCAGAATTCTCGTATAATAATAGTTATCATGCGAGCATTGGAGCTGCGCCATTCGAAGCATTGTACGGAAGGAAGTGTAGATCTCCTATCTGTTGGAATGAAGTAGGAGATCGACATTTAACTGGTCCCGAGATCATACATGAAACGACTGAGAAGATAGTGCAAATCAAGGAGAGATTAAAAACAGCCCGCAGTCGCCAAAAGAGCTACGCCGATGTCCGAAGGAAACCATTAGAGTTTCAGGTCGGGGACATGGTTATGCTAAAGGTGTCACCTTGGAAAGGTGTAATACGTTTCGGCAAAAGGGGTAAACTGAACCCAAGGTACGTAGGCCCGTTCAAGATCATCGAACGCATTGGACCGGTAGCTTATCGGCTCGAGTTACCGCAACAACTCGCTGGAGTACATAATACCTTTCACGTCTCAAACCTGAAGAAGTGTCTTGCAAAGGAAGACCTCACCATTCCTCTTGAAGAAATTCATGTCGACGAGAAACTACAATTCGTCGAAGAACCAATCGAAATCATGGACCGTGAAGTTAAACAGCTCAAACAGAGTAATATACCGATTGTTAAGGTTCGTTGGAATGCTAGAAGAGGTCCCGAGTTTACTTGGGAACGAGAGGATCAGATGAAACGAAAGTATCCGCATTTGTTTCTCGATGACGCAAAATAGGTACAATTTTAAAATTTCGGGACGAAATTTATTTAACGGGGAGGTAATGTAACGACCGCACTTTTTCGATCATACTATACTTATAAGATTAATATTTACATAAATTAAACCTTGCCAACATGATAAGAAATCCAAATTGTCGAGACTTATATTTCCGAAAAGAGTTTTACACAACGTTTGACCGTCTAGTTTGACCGATGATATCACGAACTATACAATATATGATAATTATACGTTTGTGTATATATATGTATATATACATATTTAACATGATTAATAAATGTTTTAATATCTCATTTTATATTAATAACAACAAGTTATATGTGTATTTTGAAACTACTAACTTAAGTTTTCAAAACGATAACAATACGTAACGTTATTTGACATATATACTTAAGACTTATAATGTTATACATATATTGTATAAGTAATGTATTTAATTACTTTTAAAGAACTTAAATACATAAAACCATATAAGTGTATTCACAAAAGATAGCTATACTTGAATCCTCATTTCATTTTTCACAAAATTTCTATACGTATACCTAGAGTATTTGTACTCGTATCATACCTAGCTCCTATACGTATTTACTAATAGTAAATACACATCAAAATCACCACCTAACCAGCCATTATTCATGCCCTTAGAGCTAGGTAATTACTTTTGGATGATTACTTGACTAATTAACAAAATTACAAACTAAAAATCTTATCATGTATTACATGATACATGTTTTTTTTTAGGTTATAAGTATCACCATTTCTAGTTCATTTTCTAACCTCATTTTTAGTTAAACACACACTCTTTCACAACCCTTAAAACCCTTAATCAACTCAGCAAAGTTTCCAAGAAGATCTAGCTTCAAAAACCATACTAAAACACCATAAGAAAACCATACAAAAACACTTCAAGAAAACCCTCCAAGAACACCAACTTACTACCAATCTTTCATCCACTTCTATCACCCTTTTGATTCTAGCTTCTTACTCCTCTTTTACAGCAAACTTATCCAAGGAACTTGAGGTAGAATCTATGTTCATAACCTTATTCGATTCATATATATATAGCTATCTTATTTTGTGGTACAAAAGTTTAACAACAAGAACATAGTTTGAATGTTTTCAAACTTGTTTGCAAACTAAATAGATCCTTCTAACTTAACTTTTAAAATACTTCAAGACCTGTAATATAACTTATGTATATACTAATTTAACAAGGTAAAACTTGGTTTTTCAAAGTATAAGTATTTTTAGAAAAATGGCCATTAAATGATTTTGTTGTAACAAAAATGTTTAACTTCATATGTTTCACTAATGTTTCACTTATGCCGTATGATTTTGAATACAAACCAAGGTATTTACAGTTCATAGTCTTAAAGAAGAACTCGATCCAAGAAGATGGCAATTTGAATCAACGAAAACGGATTTGTAACGAAGAAACTATGACCGAAACAAAATTGGTTATCCTAGATCATTTCAACTACGGGATCAATTGGAAAAAAATGATATAAATCACATATTTCTAAGATAACATGATATTTTATATATATGTACTTATAATTCAATTTTATATGGTTCAGGATCACCCGTAAACAACACGAGAAGATTAATCATAAGATCCCATGATTGTACGCAACACGTCATTTGACAACACCGGTACTTTATGTACGCAACACGTCATTTGACAACACCGGTACCATGGGTCAAGATTAATCTCGACCAATACATATACGATGGGGTTTTATTTATTTCGTTGGGGGTTTTGTTTATTGCGGGTATATTAAACATCTAAAAATGAACCATTAAAAATTGAATTACTAACATCGGAATGCTAACTACGGACTAAGGAAATATTCAAAATATTAAAAGTATAACAAGTATATATATATATAACGTTTGTTTTAAAATGAAAACATATTGATATATTATATATGGATAGGTTCGTGATATCAACCGGAAGACCGAGTCAAAATATATATATCATCAAGACAAGAGTGAGTATATAGTCCCACTTTTAAACTCTAAATATTTCGGGATGAGAATACATGTATTTTATGTTTTACGATATGGACACAAGTAACTGAAAAATATGTTCTACGTTGAGTTGTACCACTGGCATACTTCCCTGTAGCTTGGTAACTAATATTTACAGCGGTATTGTAAACGCGAATCCTGTTGATAGATCTATCGGGCCTGACAACCCCAATCGGACTGGACGACCAGTATTCAACGGTTGCACAGTACTTCGTTTTGTGACTACACTTGGTACGGTGTAGTAAGATTTCATATTAAAGGGAATATGCGACGTGAAAATGTTAAGTATGGTTACCAAGTGCTCAACCACTTAGAATATTTTTATTGAAATGTTTATATACGAAATCTTGTGGTCTATATATATATATTGCTGCGCACTAAACCTATATCTCACCAACTTTATGTTGACGTTTTTAAACATGTTTATTCTCAGGTGATAATTAAAGCTTCCGCTGCATTATGTTGAATCTAAGCAGGATCATGCGTACTCATATTTGTGTCAAAAATAAAACTGCATATCCGAGGACGTGTGTTGTAAAATATGCTAGAAATCGTGTTGTTATTATCATTTGTAAAGTTTGTAAGTCGAAGATTATCGTTAAACGATAATCATCTTTTTATTGTCTAAAGCTTGTAACAAAAATAATGGTTTGGTTTGTAATGTATAATATATGCAGTTTTCCTTTTTAAAAATGTCGCATATAGAGGTCAATACCTCGCAATGAAATCATACGTTATCTAACACGTTCTTATGGTTAAGGACGGGTTATGACAAATATAGGCTAGTCAAAAGGGACGTTCGAATTTATTTATTTAAGTAATCATGTTATGTACACAAGTGGCCATGAATGAAATGTCCCGTTCTTATTGATTAAAAACGTTCCATATTAATTGATTTCGTTGCGAGGTTTTGACCTCTATATGAGACGTTTTTCAAAGACTGCATTCATTTTTAAACAAACCATAACCTTTATTTCATCAATAAAGGTTTAAAAAGCTTTACGTAGATTATCAAATAATGATAATCTAAAATATCCTGTTTACACATGACCATTACATAATGGTTTACAATACAAATATGTTACAACAAAATAAGTTTCTTGAATGCAGTTTTTACACAATATCATACAAGCATGGACTCCAAATCTTGTCCTTATTTAAGTATGCGACAGCGGAAGCTCTTAATAATCACCTGAGAATAAACATGCTTAAAACGTCAACAAAAATGTTGGTGAGTTATAGGTTTAACCTATATATATCAAATCGTAACAATAGACCACAAGATTTCATATTTCAATACATATCCCATACATAGAGATAAAAATCATTCATATGGTGAACACCTGGTAACCGACAATAACAAGATGCATATATAAGAATATCCCCATCATTCCGGGACACCCTTCGGATATGATATAAATTTCGAAGTACTAAAGCATCCGGTACTTTGGATGGGGTTTGTTAGGCCCAATAGATCTATCTTTAGGATTCGCGTCAATTAGGGTGTCTGTTCCCTAATTCTTAGATTACCAGACTTAATAAAAAGGGGCATATTCGATTTCGATAATTCAACCATAGAATGTAGTTTCACGTACTTGTGTCTATTTTGTAAATCATTTATAAAACCTGCATGTATTCTCATCCCAAAAATATTAGATTTTAAAAGTGGGACTATAACTCACTTTCACAGATTTTTACTTCGTCGGGAAGTAAGACTTGGCCACTGTTGATTCACGAACCTATAACAATATATACATATATATTAAAGTATGTTCAAAATATATTTACAACACTTTTAATATATTTTGATGTTTTAAGTTTATTAAGTCAGCTGTCCTCGTTAGTAACCTATAACTAGTTGTCCACAGTTAGATGTACAGAAATAAATCGATAAATATTATCTTGAATCAATCCACGACCCAGTGTATACGTATCTCAGTATTGATCACAACTCAAACTATATATATTTTGGAATCAACCTCAACCCTGTATAGCTAACTCCAACATTCACATATAGAGTGTCTATGGTTGTTCCGAAATATATATAGATGTGTCGACATGATAGGTCGAAACATTGTATACGTGTCTATGGTATCTCAAGATTACATAATATATAATACAAGTTGATTAAGTTATGGTTGGAATAGATTTGTTACCAATTTTCACGTAGCTAAAATGAGAAAAATTATCCAATCTTGTTTTACCCATAACTTCTTCATTTTAAATCCGTTTTGAGTGAATCAAATTGCTATGGTTTCATATTGAACTCTATTTTATGAATCTAAACAAAAAAAGTATAGGTTTCTAGTCGGAAAAATAAGTTACAAGTCGTTTTTGTAAAGGTAGTCATTTCAGTCGAAAGAACGACGTCTAGATGACCATTTTAGAAAACATACTTCCACTTTGAGTTTAACCATAATTTTTGGATATAGTTTCATGTTCATAATAAAAATCATTTTCTCAGAATAACAACTTTTAAATCAAAGTTTATCATAGTTTTTAATTAACTAACCCAAAACAGCCCGCGGTGTTACTACGACGGCGTAAATCCGGTTTTACGGTGTTTTTCGTGTTTCCAGGTTTTAAATCATTAAGTTAGCATATCATATAGATATAGAACATGTGTTTAGTTGATTTTAAAAGTCAAGTTAGAAGGATTAACTTTTGTTTGCGAACAAGTTTAGAATTAACTAAACTATGTTCTAGTGATTACAAGTTTAAACCTTCGAATAAGATAGCTTTATATGTATGAATCGAATGATGTTATGAACATCATTACTACCTTAAGTTTCTTGGATGAACCTACTGGAAAAGAGAAAAATGGATCTAGCTTCAATGGATCCTTGGATGGCTCAAAGTTCTTGAAGCAAAATCATGACACGAAAACAAGTTCAAGTAAGATCATCACTTGAAATAAGATTGTTATAGTTATAGAAATTGAACCAAAGTTTGAATATGAGTATTACCTTGTATTAGAATGATAACCTACTGTAAGAAACAAAGATTTCTTGAGGTTGGATGATCACCTTACAAGATTGGAAGTGAGCTAGCAAACTTGAAAGTATTCTTGATTTTATGAAACTAGAACTTTTGGAATTTATGAAGAACACTTAGAACTTGAAGATAGAACTTGAGAGAGTTCAATTAGATGAAGAAAATTGAAGAATGAAAGTGTTTGTAGGTGTTTTTGGTCGTTGGTGTATGGATTAGATATAAAGGATATGTAATTTTGTTTTCATGTAAATAAGTCATGAATGATTACTCATATTTTTGTAATCTTATGAGATATTTCATGCTAGTTGCCAAATGATGGTTCCCACATGTGTTAGGTGACTCACATGGGCTGCTAAGAGCTGATCATTGGAGTGTATATACCAATAGTACATACATCTAAAAGCTGTGTATTGTACGAGTACGAATACGGGTGCATACGAGTAGAATTGTTGATGAAACTGAACGAGAATGTAATTGTAAGCATTTTTGTTAAGTAGAAGTATTTTGATAAGTGTATTGAAGTCTTTCAAAAGTGTCTAAATACATATTAAAACACTACATGTATATACATTTTAACTGAGTCGTTAAGTCATCGTTAGTCGTTACATGTAAGTGTTGTTTTGAAACCTTTAGGTTAACGATCTTGTTAAATGTTGTTAACCCAATGTTTATAATATCAAAAGAGATTTTAAATTATTATATTATCATGATATTATGATGTACGAATATCTCTTAATATGATATATATACATTAAATGTCGTTACAACGATAAACGTTACATATATGTCTCGTTTCAAAATCATTAAGTTAGTAGTCTTGTTTTTACATATGTAGTTCATTGTTAATATAATTAATGATATGTTTACTTATCATAATATCATGTTAACTATATATATAACCATATATATGTCATCATATAGTTTTTTTACAAGTTTTAACGTTCGTGAATCACCGGTCAACTTGGGTGGTCAATTGTCTATATGAAACCTATTTCAATTAATCAAGTCTTAACAAGTTTGATTGCTTAACATGTTGGAAACATTTAATCATGTAAACATCAATCTCAATTAATATATATAAACATGGAAAAGTTCGGGTCACTACAGTACCTACCCGTTAAATAAATTTCGTCCCGAAATTTTAAGCTGTTGAAGGTGTTGACGAATCTTCTGGAAATAGATGCGGGTATTTCTTCTTCATCTGATCTTCACGCTCCCAGGTGAACTCGGGTCCTCTACGAGCATTCCATCGAACCTTAACAATTGGTATCTTGTTTTGCTTAAGTCTTTTAACCTCACGATCCATTATTTCGACGGGTTCTTCGATGAATTGGAGTTTTTCGTTGATTTGGATTTCATCTAACGGAATAGTGAGATCTTCTTTAGCAAAACATTTCTTCAAATTCGAGACGTGGAAAGTGTTATGTACAGCCGCGAGTTGTTGAGGTAACTCAAGTCGGTAAGCTACTGGTCCGACACGATCAATAATCTTGAATGGTCCAATATACCTTGGATTTAATTTCCCTCGTTTACCAAATCGAACAACGCCTTTCCAAGGTGAAACTTTAAGCATGACCATCTCTCCAATTTCAAATTCTATATCTTTTCTTTTAATGTCAGCGTAGCTCTTTTGTCGACTTTGGGCGGTTTTCAACCGTTGTTGAATTTGGATGATCTTCTCGGTAGTTTCTTGTATAATCTCCGGACCCGTAATCTGTCTATCCCCCACCTCACTCCAACAAATCGGAGACCTGCACTTTCTACCATAAAGTGCTTCAAACGGCGCCATCTCAATGCTTGAATGGTAGCTGTTGTTGTAGGAAAATTCTGCTAACGGTAGATGTCGATCCCAACTGTTTCCGAAATCAATAACACATGCTCGTAGCATGTCTTCAAGCGTTTGTATCGTCCTTTCGCTCTGCCCATCAGTTTGTGGATGATAGGCAGTACTCATGTCTAGACGAGTTCCTAATGCTTGCTGTAATGTCTGCCAGAATCTTGAAATAAATCTGCCATCCCTATCAGAGATAATAGAGATTGGTATTCCATGTCTGGAGACGACTTCCTTCAAATACAGTCGTGCTAACTTCTCCATCTTGTCATCTTCTCTTATTGGTAGGAAGTGTGCTGATTTGGTGAGACGATCAACTATTACCCAAATAGTATCAAAACCACTTGCAGTCCTTGGCAATTTAGTGATGAAATCCATGGTAATGTTTTCCCATTTCCATTCCGGGATTTCGGGTTGTTGAAGTAGACCTGATGGTTTCTGATGCTCAGCTTTGACCTTAGAACACGTCAAACATTCTCCTACGTATTTAGCAACATCGGCTTTCATACCCGGCCACCAAAAATGTTTCTTGAGATCCTTGTACATCTTCCCCGTTCCAGGATGTATTGAGTATCTGGTTTTATGAGCTTCTCTAAGTACCATTTCTCTCATATCTCCAAATTTTGGTACCCAAATCCTTTCAGCCCTATACCGGGTTCCGTCTTCCCGAATATTAAGATGCTTCTCCGATCCTTTGGGTATTTCATCCTTTAAATTTCCCTCTTTTAAAACTCCTTGTTGCGCCTCCTTTATTTGAGTAGTAATGTTATTATGAATCATTATATTCATAGATTTTACTCGAATGGGTTCTCTATCCTTCCTGCTCAAGGCATCGGCTACCACATTTGCCTTCCCCGGGTGGTAACGAATCTCAAAATCGTAATCATTCAATAATTCAATCCACCTACGCTGCCTCATATTCAGTTGTTTCTGATTAAATATGTGTTGAAGACTTTTGTGGTCGGTATATATAATACTTTTGACCCCATATAAGTAGTGCCTCCAAGTCTTTAATGCAAAAACAACCGCGCCTAATTCCAAATCATGCGTCGTATAATTTTGTTCGTGAATCTTCAATTGTCTAGACGCATAAGCAATCACCTTCGTTCGTTGCATTAATACACAACCGAGACCTTGCTTTGATGCGTCACAATAAATCACAAAATCATCATTCCCTTCAGGCAATGACAATATAGGTGCCGTAGTTAGCTTTTTCTTCAATAACTGAAACGCTTTCTCTTGTTCATCATTCCATTCAAATTTCTTCCCTTTATGCGTTAATGCAGTCAAGGGTTTTGCTATTCTGGAAAAGTCTTGGATGAACCTTCTGTAGTAACCGGCTAGTCCTAAAAACTGGCGTATGTGTTTCGGAGTTTTCGGGGTTTCCCACTTTTCAACAGTTTCTATCTTTGCCGGATCCACCTTAATACCTTCTTTGTTCACTATGTGACCGAGGAATTGAACTTCTTCCAACCAAAATGCACACTTTGAAAACTTAGCGTACAATTCTTCCTTCCTCAATACTTCTAACACCTTTCTCAAATGTTCACCGTGTTCTTGGTCATTCTTTGAGTAAATAAGTATGTCATCAATGAAAACAATGACAAACTTGTCAAGGTATGGTCCACACACTCGGTTCATAAGGTCCATGAACACAGCTGGTGCATTAGTTAAACCAAACGGCATGACCATAAACTCGTAATGACCGTAACGTGTTCTGAAAGCAGTCTTTGGAATATCATCTTCTTTCACCCGCATTTGATGATACCCGGAACGTAAGTCAATCTTTGAATAAACAGACGAGCCTTGTAGTTGATCAAATAAGTCGTCGATTCTCGGTAGTGGGTAGCGGTTCTTGATGGTAAGTTTGTTCAACTCTCGGTAGTCGATACACAACCTGAATGTACCATCTTTCTTCTTGACAAACAAAACAGGAGCTCCCCACGGTGATGTGCTTGGTCGAATGAAACCACGCTCTAAAAGTTCTTGTAATTGGCTTTGCAGTTCTTTCATCTCGCTGGGTGCGAGTCTGTAAGGAGCACGAGCTATTGGTGCAGCTCCTGGTACAAGATCTATTTGAAATTCAACGGATCGATGTGGGGGTAATCCCGGTAATTCTTTCGGAAATACATCAGGAAATTCTTTTGCGACGGGAACATCATTGATGCTCTTTTCTTCAGTTTGTACTTTCTCGACGTGTGCTAGAACAGCATAGCAACCTTTTCTTATTAGTTTTTGTGCCTTCAAATTACTAATAAGATGTAGCTTCGTGTTGCCCTTTTCTCCGTACACCATTAAGGGTTTTCCTTTTTCTCGTATAATGCGAATTGCATTTTTGTAACAAACGATCTCCGCTTTCACTTCTTTCAACCAGTCCATACCGATTATCACATCAAAACTCCCTAACTCTACTGGTATCAAATCAATCTTAAATGTTTCGCTAACCAGTTTAATTTCTTGATTCCGACATATATTATCTGCTGAAATTAATTTACCATTTGCTAATTCGAGTAAAAATTTACTATCCAAAGGCGTCAATGGACAACTTAATTTAACACAAAAATCTCTACTCATATAGCTTCTATCCGCACCCGAATCAAATAAAACGTAAGCAGATTTATTGTCAATAAGAAACGTACCCGTAACAAGCTCCGGGTCTTCCTGTGCCTCTGCCGCATTAATATTGAAAACTCTTCCACGGCCTTGTCCATTCGTGTTCTCCTGGTTCGGGCAATTTCTAATAATGTGGCCCGGTTTTCCACATTTATAACAAACTACATTGGCATAACTTGCTCCGACACTACTTGCTCCGCCATTACTCGTTCCGACACCATTTGTTCCTTTCGTTCTATTAACCCCTGGTCCGTAGACCTCACACTTTGCCGCGCTATGACCATTTCTTTTACACTTGTTGCAAAATTTGGTGCAGAACCCCGAGTGATTCTTTTCACACCTTTGGCATAGTTGCTTCTGATTGTTGTTGTTGTTGCGGTTATTATTGTTGTTGGGATGATTGTTGTAGTTGCTGTTGTTGTTGTTGTTGTTGTTGTTGTTGTTGTTGTTGTTGGGCCGTTTGTTGTAGTTGCGATTGATGTTGCGATTGTTGGGATAATTGTTGCGATTATTGTTGTAATTGCTGTTGTTGTTGTATTGGTGATTCTTATCACCGTTTTCCTCCCACTTTCTTTTGACTTGCTTCACATTGGCCTCTTCAGCAGTCTGTTCTTTAATTCTTTCTTCAATCTGGTTCACTAGTTTGTGAGCCATTCTACATGCCTGTTGTATGGAGGCGGGCTCGTGTGAACTTATATCTTCTTGGATTCTTTCCGGTAATCCTTTCACAAACGCGTCGATCTTCTCTTCCTCATCTTCGAATGCTCCCGGACACAATAGGCACAATTCTGTGAATCGTCTTTCGTACGTGGTAATATCAAATCCTTGGGTTCGTAACCCTCTAAGTTCTGTCTTGAGCTTATTGACCTCGGTTCTGGGACGGTACTTCTCGTTCATCAAGTGCTTGAATGCTGACCACGGTAGTGCGTACGCATCATCTTGTCCCACTTGCTCTAGATAGGTATTCCACCATGTTAACGCAGAACCTGTGAAGGTATGCGTAGCGTACTTCACTTTGTCCTCTTCAGTACACTTACTTATGGCAAACACCGATTCAACCTTCTCGGTCCACCGTTTCAATCCGATCGGTCCTTCGGTTCCATCAAATTCCAAAGGTTTGCAGGCAGTGAATTCTTTGTAGGTGCATCCTACACGATTTCCTGTACTGCTAGATCCAAGGTTATTGTTGGTATGTAGCGCAGCCTGTACTGCGGCTATGTTTGAAGCTAGAAAAGTACGGAATTCCTCTTCATTCATATTCACGGTGTGTCGAGTAGTCGGTGCCATTTCCTTCAAAATAGTTAAATGGAACAAGTTAATCATACAGAATATTAAGAGTAGTTAATAGTATTTCGTAGCATAATATGAACTCATTTATAAAAGCTTTTTCTTCATATTAGCGTTTTATAAGTTTAAATTCGGGTAGTACCTACCCGTTAAGTTCATACTTAGTAGCTAATATACAATTCAACTACTACAATTCTATATGAAAAACTGATTGTAATAATATTTCGCGTTCAAACTTTTATACAATATTTTACAAACTTACAATATCGCTTATTTTACATAAAGCATGAAATATAGCACACAATAACTTTGATACAAGATAGTTGTGAAGACAATTCTAGCTAGTACACAAGTCGTTCGGCAAAGGCAATAAAGACACGTAATTCATACGTCCAGAAACAAGTCATGCATTCTGGTTTTACTAGGACTACTTCCCATCCTTGGTCTTGTGCAACATAACCGTTATGGCCGTTGATAAGACAGCGTGTTGTAACGTCATCAAAGGGACGAGGGTTACGTAATGTCCAACAGTCCCGTAATAATCTAAAAACCTCATTTCTTACCCCAATTACCGACTCCGTCACTTGTGGAAACGTTTTGTTTAATAGTTGTAGCCCGATGTTCTTGTTCTCACTTTGGTGAGAAGCGAACATTACTAATCCGTAAGCATAACATGCTTCTTTATGTTGCATGTTAGCCGCTTTTTCTAAATCACGAAGTCCAATATTCGGATATATTGAGTCAAAATAATTTCTTAACCCGTTGCGTAAAATAGCATTTGGGTTCCCCGCAATATATGCGTCAAAGTAAACACATCGTAACTTATGGGTTTCCCAATGTGATATCCCCCATCTTTCAAACGAAAGTCTCTTATAAACCAAGACATTCTTGGAACGTTCTTCGAATGTCTTACAAACTGATCTCGCCTTAAATAGTTGTGCCGAAGAATTCTGGCCGACTCTAGACAAGATTTCATCAATCATGTCTCCGGGTAGGTCTCTTAAAATATTGGGTTGTCTATCCATTTTGTGTTTTTAAACTGTAAAATAGACAAGAGTTAGTTTCATAAAAAAATACTTATTAATACAAGCAATTTTTACATATATCATAAAGCATAAGAACACTATATTACATATATTACACCACACGAATACAACTATCTTATTCCGACTCGCTCGTTTCTTCTTCTTCGGTTTTGGTTCGTTTTGCCAAGTTTCTAGGGATATATGATGTTCCTCTAATACGAGCCGTCATTGTCCACATTGGTTTAGAAAAACCTGGTGGTTTAGAGGTTCCCGGGTCATTGTTACAACTTAAGGACTTCGGGGGTTGACGATACATATAAAGTTCATCGGGGTTGGAATTAGATTTCTCTATTTTTATGCCCTTTCCCTTATTATTTTCTTTTGCCTTTTTAAATTCAGTTGGGGTAATTTCTATAACATCATCGGAATTCTCGTCGGAATCCGATTCATCGGAGAATTGGTAATCCTCCCAATATTTTGCTTCCTTGGCGGAAACACCATTGACCATAATTAACTTTGGTCGGTTGGTTGAGGATTTTCTTTTACTTAACCGTTTTATTATTTCCCCCACCGGTTCCGATTCTTCTTCCGGTTCCGATTCTTCTTCCGGTTCCGACTCTTCTTCTGGTTCCTCTTCGGGAACTTGTGAATCAGTCCACAAATCATTCCAATTTACATTTGACTCTTCATTATTATTAGGTGAGTCAATGGGACTTGTTCTAGAGGTAGACATCTATCACATAATATCAAACACGTTAAGAGATTAATATATCACATAATATTCATATGTTAAAAATATATAGTTTCCAACAAAAATGTTAAGCAATCATTTTTAAAGAAAACACGGTCGAAGTCCAGACTCACTAATGCATCCTAACAAACTCGATAAGACACACTAATGCAAATTTTCTGGTTCTCTAAGACCAACGCTCGGATACCAACTGAAATGTCCCGTTCTTATTGATTAAAAACGTTCCATATTAATTGATTTCGTTGCGAGGTTTTGACCTCTATATGAGACGTTTTTCAAAGACTGCATTCATTTTTAAACAAACCATAACCTTTATTTCATCAATAAAGGTTTAAAAAGCTTTACGTAGATTATCAAATAATGATAATCTAAAATATCCTGTTTACACATGACCATTACATAATGGTTTACAATACAAATATGTTACAACAAAATAAGTTTCTTGAATGCAGTTTTTACACAATATCATACAAGCATGGACTCCAAATCTTGTCCTTATTTAAGTATGCGACAGCGGAAGCTCTTAATAATCACCTGAGAATAAACATGCTTAAAACGTCAACAAAAATGTTGGTGAGTTATAGGTTTAACCTATATATATCAAATCGTAACAATAGACCACAAGATTTCATATTTCAATACATATCCCATACATAGAGATAAAAATCATTCATATGGTGAACACCTGGTAACCGACAATAACAAGATGCATATATAAGAATATCCCCATCATTCCGGGACACCCTTCGGATATGATATAAATTTCGAAGTACTAAAGCATCCGGTACTTTGGATGGGGTTTGTTAGGCCCAATAGATCTATCTTTAGGATTCGCGTCAATTAGGGTGTCTGTTCCCTAATTCTTAGATTACCAGACTTAATAAAAAGGGGCATATTCGATTTCGATAATTCAACCATAGAATGTAGTTTCACGTACTTGTGTCTATTTTGTAAATCATTTATAAAACCTGCATGTATTCTCATCCCAAAAATATTAGATTTTAAAAGTGGGACTATAACTCACTTTCACAGATTTTTACTTCGTCGGGAAGTAAGACTTGGCCACTGTTGATTCACGAACCTATAACAATATATACATATATATTAAAGTATGTTCAAAATATATTTACAACACTTTTAATATATTTTGATGTTTTAAGTTTATTAAGTCAGCTGTCCTCGTTAGTAACCTATAACTAGTTGTCCACAGTTAGATGTACAGAAATTAATCGATAAATATTATCTTGAATCAATCCACGACCCAGTGTATACGTATCTCAGTATTGATCACAACTCAAACTATATATATTTTGGAATCAACCTCAACCCTGTATAGCTAACTCCAACATTCACATATAGAGTGTCTATGGTTGTTCCGAAATATATATAGATGTGTCGACATGATAGGTCGAAACATTGTATACGTGTCTATGGTATCTCAAGATTACATAATATATAATACAAGTTGATTAAGTTATGGTTGGAATAGATTTGTTACCAATTTTCACGTAGCTAAAATGAGAAAAATTATCCAATCTTGTTTTACCCATAACTTCTTCATTTTAAATCCGTTTTGAGTGAATCAAATTGCTATGGTTTCATATTGAACTCTATTTTATGAATCTAAACAAAAAAAGTATAGGTTTCTAGTCGGAAAAATAAGTTACAAGTCGTTTTTGTAAAGGTAGTCATTTCAGTCGAAAGAACGACGTCTAGATGACCATTTTAGAAAACATACTTCCACTTTGAGTTTAACCATAATTTTTGGATATAGTTTCATGTTCATAATAAAAATCATTTTCTCAGAATAACAACTTTTAAATCAAAGTTTATCATAGTTTTTAATTAACTAACCCAAAACAGCCCGCGGTGTTACTACGACGGCGTAAATCCGGTTTTACGGTGTTTTTCGTGTTTCCAGGTTTTAAATCATTAAGTTAGCATATCATATAGATATAGAACATGTGTTTAGTTGATTTTAAAAGTCAAGTTAGAAGGATTAACTTTTGTTTGCGAACAAGTTTAGAATTAACTAAACTATGTTCTAGTGATTACAAGTTTAAACCTTCGAATAAGATAGCTTTATATGTATGAATCGAATGATGTTATGAACATCATTACTACCTTAAGTTTCTTGGATGAACCTACTGGAAAAGAGAAAAATGGATCTAGCTTCAATGGATCCTTGGATGGCTCAAAGTTCTTGAAGCAAAATCATGACACGAAAACAAGTTCAAGTAAGATCATCACTTGAAATAAGATTGTTATAGTTATAGAAATTGAACCAAAGTTTGAATATGAGTATTACCTTGTATTAGAATGATAACCTACTGTAAGAAACAAAGATTTCTTGAGGTTGGATGATCACCTTACAAGATTGGAAGTGAGCTAGCAAACTTGAAAGTATTCTTGATTTTATGAAACTAGAACTTTTGGAATTTATGAAGAACACTTAGAACTTGAAGATAGAACTTGAGAGAGTTCAATTAGATGAAGAAAATTGAAGAATGAAAGTGTTTGTAGGTGTTTTTGGTCGTTGGTGTATGGATTAGATATAAAGGATATGTAATTTTGTTTTCATGTAAATAAGTCATGAATGATTACTCATATTTTTGTAATCTTATGAGATATTTCATGCTAGTTGCCAAATGATGGTTCCCACATGTGTTAGGTGACTCACATGGGCTGCTAAGAGCTGATCATTGGAGTGTATATACCAATAGTACATACATCTAAAAGCTGTGTATTGTACGAGTACGAATACGGGTGCATACGAGTAGAATTGTTGATGAAACTGAACGAGAATGTAATTGTAAGCATTTTTGTTAAGTAGAAGTATTTTGATAAGTGTATTGAAGTCTTTCAAAAGTGTCTAAATACATATTAAAACACTACATGTATATACATTTTAACTGAGTCGTTAAGTCATCGTTAGTCGTTACATGTAAGTGTTGTTTTGAAACCTTTAGGTTAACGATCTTGTTAAATGTTGTTAACCCAATGTTTATAATATCAAAAGAGATTTTAAATTATTATATTATCATGATATTATGATGTACAAATATCTCTTAATATGATATATATACATTAAATGTCGTTACAACGATAAACGTTACATATATGTCTCGTTTCAAAATCATTAAGTTAGTAGTCTTGTTTTTACATATGTAGTTCATTGTTAATATAATTAATGATATGTTTACTTATCATAATATCATGTTAACTATATATATAACCATATATATGTCATCATATAGTTTTTTTACAAGTTTTAACGTTCGTGAATCACCGGTCAACTTGGGTGGTCAATTGTCTATATGAAACCTATTTCAATTAATCAAGTCTTAACAAGTTTGATTGCTTAACATGTTGGAAACATTTAATCATGTAAACATCAATCTCAATTAATATATATAAACATGGAAAAGTTCGGGTCACTACAATGAAGACCCTACCCATTTGATTCTATCGAAGGACTCATCAAGTCTGGAGGATTTTGCTGTATTCGTTTATATTTTGAATTCCAACATTCATGATTCATTAAAGGAGTAATATGTTGGGCTAACCAATATTGGGCCATTTAATCCATTAATTTTTTTTGTTAAACGGCTCATGATTTTTTTTGGGCCGCGGGTTGTATTGTATCCTTTTGGGGTCATGACCCAGTTGAGTTTCTGTTTTGGCCAACACAATAAGAACATGGTGATGATGGTGTAAGAGTATGATGATGATAATCATAATAGTTGAAGATGATACATAATACGAAGGTGATGAAGGATGATGTACGAGGTGAATCATGATGATAAACATAAATCATAATGTAGCTGTGAATAATCGTGAATGAATCAAGATAATGTATAAGTGACTAGATGAAGATGTTAATGGGGTTTTGTCTTTAGAAGAAGATGAAGAAAACAGAAATAATCGGGTTAAATATATATATTATACAAGTTATTTCAGATGTGACAACCCGGAAATTTCCAACCAAATTTAAACTTTAATCTTTATATGGTTCCGACACGATAAACAATATTTGTTAAGTTAAATTTCAAGAATTTTAAACTATGTTCATACATTCATTCAACCTCGACCAAGTTCCAACGATTCACGAACCATTAAACGAATATGATCATATATGTATATGTGTATATATATTATAACTTGAAACGTAAACAAAATATTAGATTAAATACTTTATATGATTGTATCTGTTTCAAAATGTTTATCAATGGAATTAGAAGATAAGATCAAATGATTGAATTATCAGATATATTGAATTATGATTACAAGTCTCTGTTGAAAGGCCCACGTTGATTTGAGAAATCTTTCTATTTTAACAATATTCGGAAAATGGTAAAGTGATTTATAAATAAGAACAAATTGTTAATCATTGAGAACTAGACAAAGGATAGTGGAAGATTGAATCTCATAAAGACTCGATTGATCTATTTAGTTTCAAACGTACAAAAACGTTTTCAGTTTAAAAAGAACTTTATTATTAAAACGTATATAACTTTTATAAATATCTAGAACCACTTTTGACAACTCATTACTTAACTAGTATGATAAAGATAACGATATTTATATTTTATTTTATTAAATATATATAATGATTTAAATTAATATTATATATATTTATACGCGTATTATACGTATTATGTAGTTTTATACTTTTACTATACTTAAACTTTACCTTTACTTTATTTTTACTTTACTTTAACTTTAATAATTCACTTTAATAATTCATACTTTAATAATTCACTTTAATAATTCATATCACTTTAATAATTCATACTTTAATAATTCACTTTAATAATTCATACTTTAATAATTCACTTTAATAATTCATACTTTAATAATTCACTTTAATAATCCATACTTTAATAATTCACTTTAATAATTCAAAAATATATTATAAATAGAATTCAATAGGTTTCATTATTTCATAGAAACTTGAAAATATTTTTCTCTAAACTCTCTCAATCGATTTACATATATATATTTACTCCGTATTATTTCAAGATATTATTAGTATACATAAAATATTACGACGGAGTGCTGTCCGAGTGATTTCGAAATTGTTTTTCGAGTGGGATAGGATTAAGGAAATTATGGGTTATAGTTATGGAGGTGATTGAGTATGGTTCATGGGTATGCTCGTGAGGTCAATATAGTGTTTATCATTTCCGTTGCGTCTACGTACCTTTCCTGCAATATTGAATCTCAATATTGATACGTGAGTACTCATAATTTAACTTTTACATACTAATAGTGTATCCCTGACTAGTGCTCGAGTATTTAGGATTATGCATGCTTGTACTTTTGATATTGCCCTTAGACAGGTTAGGTTGAATCTTGAATTAGTTACACTTGCGGTTGAGATAAGGTATAAGATATGCATGTCCTTAGAAAGCTAGCGAAAAATTAAGAACTTTTCCTTTAGATATCGAATGGTTTCGATGAACGGATTAGAAGTTATAATCAATTGAATTTTCGATATTTTTATTAAAAATGATTATTATTATCGTCGTTCTAGTTTTATCTTATTATTATCATTATTATTATCTTTATCAATAAAAGGGATTTATCATTAAAAATTGTTATTTTTTTTATTACTATCGTTATTATCGTTAAAGTTATAATTAGTATTATTATTATTATTATCCAATTATTATTATTATTATTGGTATTATTATTATTATTATCATTATTAATATATATATATATATATATATATATATCATTATTTAAAAATAGTTATTGTTATTGTTATTATTATTATTACTATATTATCATTAAGATAATTATTAGTATTATCGTTAATAATGTTATAGTAACTATCATTATTAATATTAGTGTAATTAAAACAAATATTTGTAACACCTAATTATTTTGATTACTATTATTATCATTATTATGAACACGATATAAAAGACGATTAAAAGCTATTAAACGAAACGATTAGGAAATAATGGGTAAGAGTTTCATGATGAAATTAAAATATTATAAGATATTGATTTAGATAAAATTATCGTTCTTATTATTTTTATCATTACTATTATTATTAAAAGTATCGTTAGTATTAAAACTATCATTTTAACAAAAATTATCATTTTAATAGAAATGTCATTGTTACTATAAAATATCATTATTATTATTATTATTTTAAATAGAATTATTATTTTAAAGATAATATTAAAAATTATCGTAAATATTAAAGTTATCATAATTAGAATTATCGTTTTATCATAATATCATCTTAGTAATTATAAATATTGATATTTTTATAATAATAATTATTATTACAAAATAATACAACTTTTACTTACTATCATTATAGATATTATTTTATCAAATAAATATGTGATACAAACATATTTTACTACGTGTAATAACTTACTTTAATAATACCTATCATATTATCTTTATGATATTAAATGAACCCTATAAATTTTATTACTTAAATATATATAAAAGTATATTTTATTATATAAATTTAATATAAAATTTTATTTATTAATAAATAAATTATATTATTTACTCTAATAAATCTTTTAAAAATATTTAAAAATATAAAACGACGATATTTAAACTATATATTAATCATGTATAGAATTTTGGAAATCATTTTGAGTCAAATTAACTTTTGTTGATCTTTGCATATTAGTCTCGAGCATTAGGATTGTGGTACACTATGACTTGACCTAATTTGTTAGACAAATATTGACCAGCACATATATATACATAATTAATTTAGGTTCGTGAATCCGAGGCCAACCTTGCACTTGTTCAATGACGTTATATGTATTTTTACTACGAAATACAGTATGGTGAGTTTCATTTGCTTTTTTACCCTTTATATTTTTGGGCTGAGAATACATGCGCAATTTTTATAAATGATTTACAAAATAGACACAAGTACGTGAAACTACATTCTATGGTTGAATTATCGAAATCGAATATGCCCCTTTTTATTAAGTCTGGTAATCTAAGAATTAGGGAACAGACACCCTAATTGACGCGAATCCTAAAGATAGATCTATTGGGCCTAACAAACCCCATCCAAAGTACCGGATGCTTTAGTACTTCGAAATTTATATCATGTCCGAAGGAGGATCCCGGAATGATGGGGATATTCTTATATGCATATTGTTAATGTCGGTTACCAGGTGTTCAATCCATATGAATGATTATTTTTGTCTCTATGCATGGGACGTATATTTATGAGAACTGGAAATGAAATTCTTGTGGTCTATTAAAATGATGGAAATGAATGATTATGATAAACTAATGAACTCACCAACCTTTTGGGTGACACTTTAAAGCATGTTTATTCTCAGGTATAAAAGAAATCTTCCGCTGTGCATTTGCTTGTTTTAAAGATATTACTTGGAGTATTTCATGGCATATTTCAAAGAACGTTGCATTCGAGTCATTGAGTTCATCAAAGATTACTATTAAATTAATTTATAATTGGATAGTGGATATTATGAAATGGTATGCATGCCTGTCAATTTTCGATGTAAAGAAAGTTTGTGTTTTAAAAACGAATGCAATGTTTGTAATATGTATCATATAGAGGTCAAATACCTCGCGATGTAATCAACTATTGTGAATCGTTTATAATGTATATGAACGGGTCCTTTCAGTTGGTATCAGAGCGGTGGTCTTAGCGAACCAGGTCTGCATTAGTGTGTCTAACTGATAAGTCGTTAGGATGCATTAGTGAGTCTGGACTTCGACCGTGTCTGCATGTCAAAAGTTTTGCTTATCATTTCTAGTCGGAAATCATCTACTTATCATCCTTAGGAAATTACCTACTTATCATTATTAGTCTAGACACATCTTGCTACATTAATTGCATGAGTAGTGTATAGACAAAATTCATATCTTAGCGTATCTGCTAAATCATATCTTATCGTATCTATTACTGTAAACTTTGCCTGACATATTCCGTAAATTCCTCCGTAATCTACGAAATCTTTTGATCTATATACATATATGGATATCCTATGTAAATAGAATACCACCCGATAGCCGGAAAATCATTTTATATCGAAAAATCCTTTATCCAATCGTACGAAATGGAAGTTGTCATCAGTTCAAGTCACTCGGATTCTGAAATGGAATCTCACTCAAGCTCCGAAAGCAGTGTGACCGGAATGGATCAACCAATCAGTCATCATCTATTCTGGATGAATTGGGGATGGGTTCGTAGTCTCCTCAATCATTGGAGACAAGAAGAAGGCGATCCTTTCCATCCACCACATTGCCCTCTTGACGAAGAATCTGAAGCACTTACCGGTGAACCTGTCCGAAACACCATTTTCTCTTTCATTTCCAGAGTATCTCGTCACGATTATATACTCCATAAAATTCTAGATTTTATTTATCCGCTCGTCCGAACCGACAATCACCCCGGTGTAATAAAAGAAGTCAACGAGCTTCGCGCTCGGGTAGTGGCTTTGGAGAATATGGTGCAAAAATTACAAACTCCAGTAGCAGCACCAGCAGCAACACCAGCAGCATAACCAGTACCACCATCATCAACGCCAACAGTACCATTACCACCTCCAACCACAACCGCGTCGTAAACCTCAACTTCACAATCTGTCCCACGAGCATCAACGTCATACGCACCATAGATATCAAGGAATACTAGCAACAATAACTGACGATGTATTAATTCATAACTTCATTGGAGAAACATTCCACGGAGATTATGTAATCTCTAAAGTCTTAGAGATTATCTAATCTAGCCCTAACCATAAATCAGTTAAGCGAACCAAAATGATAGAAGGAAGAGTAGAAACCCTGACAAAAATGGTGTGTGATTAACAAGCTAAACTTGTTTTACCAACAGCATCAACAGTACCGTCAGCGTCACCAGCATCGTCAGTACAGTCAACATCAGAATCAATAACACCTATAACATCACAAACTCCGTCAGTTCAAGAATCACTGTGGACATCATTACGAATCAATAACGCGTATATTGTATCAAGGAGTTATGAAGAGTTAACTCATTCCCTCTGAAGAAATTATATGTATATTTTATATATACATATTTTGAAATAAAAATAAATCTTTCCGTGCTAAGCTATTGTGTGTGAATCTTAACTACTCGGTTAATTCATCTTACAAATATGCAATAATGTACGTCCTTCACCCGCAACTTAACCATCGTTAACTACAATCTCTGTCTCAATTCAACAAATTCCAATTCATAATAAATCAAGTATATATTTGATTTTACACTTTCATCATCGATGTAACCGAAACTTCTCAGATACCATCACTCGTACTTTGCGAAGTTCACAAGAATTTAACAAAAATCAACATCACGCCTCAACAAATAACGAAGTATTGATTCGTAATTTCAATATTATTGAAGAAATACTTATGTAATCTCTAAAGCCTTCAAGGGATTATTCAATTCTAGTTTCAACCATAAATCGAATGAGTTTAATTTAGTATTAACTCATTAAAATTTATGTTATATCTGAGGAGAATATATACATATATATTTTCACAAAGACTGTAATAAAATTCTTATGTACAAAATATTAATTCTGAAATTTTTTAACGGGTAGGTAATACCCGAGAGATATATATATTCACAATTAATATGTTACATTCTTCGAATCTGATCAAGCAAATTATCAACTATACTTCCTACTTTCACAATAATATACATTCTTTCAAAGAGATCAAAACAACCATACTCATTCAAACCCAATTACAAATTTTGATTTTGAAACCTCAGAATTCAATTCGAGATATAACCGGTATCATCACTTTTAGATTCCTACATCTTTCAAAGCTATACTTTGACTTCAAAACTGTGTTAGAACATCAAATGTATATTAACGATTACAATCTGTGTTCAAACCCTTCGAAAATATCTGAAGACACTTCAAATAATGAGCAATCGAGATGATGATCCAACCACATATTAACCACAGTCTTGCATCTGAAAAGCTCTCGAAACCAGAGTCATAATTTAACACGTATCCGTGTCAGACCCTTTGGCATTTATTAGCAAAAATAACTTTGCGATTCCTTTTCAAATTAGTCAGTTTTGTCACAGCTTTAGCAAGTCAACTTCGACTTTTCAGTTGAAACAGTCTTATTATAACCTTGATATAGACGTTGCCCTTTCGTCATCGTTACCGGAGAACCTTTTATGTCTCACCACATTAAAAATAAACTTACCAACAACTTCACTGATCTTTGACTTTCCGAAAAGTCATTATATTTATCGAAACCCCATCATTTACTCATCCGCATCTTGTAACAAGAATTGTCATGCCAATTACTGGGAATCAGCAATTAGTATTTTGAAATCTTGCAGCATGTCTCTGCCAACAGTTATAGGTGTATATATAACGTCTATCTCCTAGACTTATATACTTTGAATGTGAAGTTTCTGAAAAACACCCTAAACTGCGAACTAGTTCTCCGAAGTTTGGAAAATGCTGATGAAGCAGCAAAAACTGTAAACGACCTTAACAGTCAAAAGTTTGATAATAAAGGATAGTGTGTTGGAAAAGCTTAGAAAAAGAGAAGGTTTGGAACTGGAAAAAGGATTAAGCAAACCATGAAGGAGGCTATGGACAAATCACAAAGACTAAACCTGCCTTCAAAGAATCCAAATGATTCAGTGTCTGCTGAAATTATTATCAAATACCTTACTCCTGACTCTAAACCCTTGTGAATAATATTCTTCATCATCCTCTGATCTTAGATATTCTAAAATATCATCATATCTTTCATTATAAATATCCTCCATATTTCTGAAGATATTTTCTTAATTTTTCTTATTTGAAATCATTTACCTCTTCGCGCTATCTGTATTACATCATTAAAGAAACTATTTTAGTTTCTAAATTCTGAAACATTCAAGTTTAAAATAGAAATATTTTGAAGTAATGTTGGGAACTGAAGCATGAATTAGTATAATATAATGACACTTGATCAACATGATTATATTACAGTAAGTCATGCTGAGTTTCTAAATGGAACGTGATGATTCACAGATCATAACATCATCATGTGCCATGTTATACGACTCTTGTATTCTATTTAACCTCTAAAATATCAAGAAAATATATCTTGATGATTCGGCCTTTTCCAAGGTATTCTAGTAATTTGACAAGTCAAGATCGTGCCATCACAATTTCCTTCCTAGAACATTAACAATGTTCATTTCGAAATTCATATCTGTGAATTCTGGACCATTACAAGCGGTGCTTAATCGCAAGAAGAAGAAACGAAAGGACAAAACTCCGAAATAGAAATTGGGGTATAAATTGCAGCAAATAAAAGAGAGCATTAATTGTGAATGATAATGATTATAGAAGACAGAAGCAGAGACTTTGAAATATAAGGGAACATATAAAGCCCAACGATAAACCATAAGTTATAAACCATATATATTGATGCATATAGCAATATAAAGACACGGGAGAACTAGAAACACTATAAACCCAAGAGTATAGTAGAAGTAAATAGATTCTTCCGGCGGTAGATGAAAAAGAAGAATGACCGATATGAAAGTTAGAAGTATATCGAGAATCAGAACTGGATGGAGCATATTGATGAATACTTTAAAATATGAGTTGAGGGGGAAAGAATAGAAGGTGATGAAACATGACTAGGAACTTAGAAATCAACAGATTTAACTCACACAATGGCGGAATAAGTGAATCAAATCCTCTAGTGAATAGGTTAAGTTTTTTTTTATTAATTTAGTCAAATCACAGCTAAATCAAGTGTGATTAGATCAACACCTAGAGCTATTATTCACCACCTGGGTGATTTGGACTGAGAGAGAATCGGAGGAGCTCACTAGATCTGAGTGTGTGTAACAAATGAGAGGCTTAACCTAAAATGAAGAACATAAGACTTTATATACCCCTGCTGTTGACTCACCCATACAATTCATTCATCACACGTACGAGTTGGCTTCATCAGTCGTACGGGTGATCACTCACTCGTGTCTTCTTATTTAGGTCGTAATTGTGACTTAGCTCAGCATCAACCATGCGTATGAGCCTGTCAGCTGTACTAGTGAGGCTTCACTCGTATGTCTGACTAAGTCTAACATAGTCAAACATCTAAATCTCGTTCCTGCAGTTCCTGTAACTACATATAAACACGGATAGTATAATAACGAACAATCATGGTGGCCTGTAAACTGTTGTACCTGCAATGGACGTGGGTAGATGTCTAGGGACTTGCATAAAATGCATCAACAGAAGGTGTGAGTTGTAAGGAAATGAAGGAGGTGAATTTATAAGAAAATCTCTGACAGAACAATTAAAATGGACGATCGCATTTAAAGCGGATCCTAATTCCCTTGATTACCGGAGAGTCAAATCTTATTAAGAAGATTTTCTTCAAATCCCTTGAAATCTGGGAATCAATCATATCTACGTCAAATGATAAGATGAATCTACACTTACTCATTTCACTCTTCTTTGTTAGCTTCATTCGTACTCTTCATATAAATGGATTGTTTATCCAAATTATTCGCTGATAATAAAACTCTAATTTTTAGCCCGTATGCATCATGAAAACATACTTATTATCATTCAAGACCTTTCCACTCAAATTTCGGGACGAAATTTCTTTAACGGGTAGGTACTGTGACAACCCGGAAATTTCCAACCAAATTTAAACTTTAATCTTTATATGGTTCCGACACGATAAACAATATTTGTTAAGTTAAATTTCAAGAATTTTAAACTATGTTCATACATTCATTCAACCTCGACCAAGTTCCAACGATTCACGAACCATTAAACGAATATGATCATATATGTATATGTGTATATATATTATAACTTGAAACGTAAACAAAATATTAGATTAAATACTTTATATGATTGTATCTGTTTCAAAATGTTTATCAATGGAATTAGAAGATAAGATCAAATGATTGAATTATCAGATATATTGAATTATGATTACAAGTCTCTGTTGAAAGGCCCACGTTGATTTGAGAAATCTTTCTATTTTAACAATATTCGGAAAATGGTAAAGTGATTTATAAATAAGAACAAATTGTTAATCATTGAGAACTAGACAAAGGATAGTGGAAGATTGAATCTCATAAAGACTCAATTGATCTATTTAGTTTCAAACGTACAAAAACGTTTTCAGTTTAAAAAGAACTTTATTATTAAAACGTATATAACTTTTATAAATATCTAGAACCACTTTTGACAACTCATTACTTAACTAGTATGATAAAGATAACGATATTTATATTTTATTTTATTAAATATATATAATGATTTAAATTAATATTATATATATTTATACGCGTATTATACGTATTATGTAGTTTTATACTTTTACTATACTTAAACTTTACCTTTACTTTATTTTTACTTTACTTTAACTTTAATAATTCACTTTAATAATTCATACTTTAATAATTCACTTTAATAATTCATATCACTTTAATAATTCATACTTTAATAATTCACTTTAATAATTCATACTTTAATAATTCACTTTAATAATTCATACTTTAATAATTCACTTTAATAATCCATACTTTAATAATTCACTTTAATAATTCAAAAATCTATTATAAATAGAATTCAATAGGTTTCATTATTTCATAGAAACTTGAAAATATTTTTCTCTAAACTCTCTCAATCGATTTACATATATATATTTACTCCGTATTATTTCAAGATATTATTAGTATACATAAAATATTACGACGGAGTGCTGTCCGAGTGATTTCGAAATTGTTTTTCGAGTGGGATAGGATTAAGGAAATTATGGGTTATAGTTATGGAGGTGATTGAGTATGGTTCATGGGTATGCTCGTGAGGTCAATATAGTGTTTATCATTTCCGTTGCGTCTACGTACCTTTCCTGCAATATTGAATCTCAATATTGATACGTGAGTACTCATAATTTAACTTTTACATACTAATAGTGTATCCCTGACTAGTGCTCGAGTATTTAGGATTATGCATGCTTGTACTTTTGATATTGCCCTTAGACAGGTTAGGTTGAATCTTGAATTAGTTACACTTGCGGTTGAGATAAGGTATAAGATATGCATGTCCTTAGAAAGCTAGCGAAAAATTAAGAACTTTTCCTTTAGATATCGAATGGTTTCGATGAACGGATTAGAAGTTATAATCAATTAAATTTTCGATATTTTTATTAAAAATGATTATTATTATCGTCGTTCTAGTTTTATCTTATTATTATCATTATTATTATCTTTATCAATAAAAGGGATTTATCATTAAAAATTGTTATTTTTTTTATTACTATCGTTATTATCGTTAAAGTTATAATTAGTATTATTATTATTATCCAATTATTATTATTATTATTGGTATTATTATTATTATTATCATTATTAATATATATATATATATATATATATATATATATCATTATTTAAAAATAGTTATTGTTATTGTTATTATTATTACTATATTATCATTAAGATAATTATTAGTATTATCGTTAATAATGTTATAGTAACTATCATTATTAATATTAGTGTAATTAAAACAAATATTTGTAACACCTAATTATTTTGATTACTATTATTATCATTATTATGAACACGATATAAAAGACGATTAAAAGCTATTAAACGAAACGATTAGGAAATAATGGGTAAGAGTTTCATGATGAAATTAAAATATTATAAGATATTGATTTAGATAAAATTATCGTTCTTATTATTTTTATCATTACTATTATTATTAAAAGTATCGTTAGTATTAAAACTATCATTTTAACAAAAATTATCATTTTAATAGAAATGTCATTGTTACTATAAAATATCATTATTATTATTATTTTAAATAGAATTATTATTTTAAAGATAATATTAAAAATTATCGTAAATATTAAAGTTATCATAATTAGAATTATCGTTTTATCATAATATCATCTTAGTAATTATAAATATTGATATTTTTATAATAATAATTATTATTACAAAATAATACAACTTTTACTTACTATCATTATAGATATTATTTTATCAAATAAATATGTGATACAAACATATTTTACTACGTGTAATAACTTACTTTAATAATACCTATCATATTATCTTTATGATATTAAATGAACCCTATAAATTTTATTACTTAAATATATATAAAAGTATATTTTATTATATAAATTTAATATAAAATTTTATTTATTAATAAATAAATTATATTATTTACTCTAATAAATCTTTTAAAAATATTTAAAAATATAAAACGACGATATTTAAACTATATATTAATCATGTATAGAATTTTGGAAATCATTTTGAGTCAAATTAACTTTTGTTGATCTTTGCATATTAGTCTCGAGCATTAGGATTGTGGTACACTATGACTTGACCTAATTTGTTAGACAAATATTGACCAGCACATATATATACATAATTAATTTAGGTTCGTGAATCCGAGGCCAACCTTGCACTTGTTCAATGACGTTATATGTATTTTTACTACGAAATACAGTATGGTGAGTTTCATTTGCTTTTTTACCCTTTATATTTTTGGGCTGAGAATATATGCGCAATTTTTATAAATGATTTACAAAATAGACACAAGTACGTGAAACTACATTCTATGGTTGAATTATCGAAATCGAATATGCCCCTTTTTATTAAGTCTGGTAATCTAAGAATTAGGGAACAGACACCCTAATTGACACGAATCCTAAAGATAGATCTATTGGGCCTAACAAACCCCATCCAAAGTACCGGATGCTTTAGTACTTCGAAATTTATATCATGTCCGAAGGAGGATCCCGGAATGATGGGGATATTCTTATATGCATATTGTTAATGTCGGTTACCAGGTGTTCAATCCATATGAATGATTATTTTTGTCTCTATGCATGGGACGTATATTTATGAGAACTGGAAATGAAATTCTTGTGGTCTATTAAAATGATGGAAATGAATGATTATGATAAACTAATGAACTCACCAACCTTTTGGGTGACACTTTAAAGCATGTTTATTCTCAGGTATAAAAGAAATCTTCCGCTGTGCATTTGCTTGTTTTAAAGATATTACTTGGAGTATTTCATGGCATATTTCAAAGAACGTTGCATTCGAGTCATTGAGTTCATCAAAGATTACTATTAAATTAATTTATAATTGGATAGTGGATATTATGAAATGGTATGCATGCCTGTCAATTTTTGATGTAAAGAAAGTTTGTGTTTTAAAAACGAATGCAATGTTTGTAATATGTATCATATAGAGGTCAAATACCTCGCGATGTAATCAACTATTGTGAATCGTTTATAATGTATATGAACGGGTCCTTTCATCAGAAAAACACGCAACAGATGGATAGTTTAGGGGTGTTGGGGGTTAAGCAAAAGGTCGTGGTTCGAATCCCGTTTCTGGCATTTATTTTTAGAAGCTAGTTTTAAGGTAGTATTTCAATTATTATTATTATTATTATTATTATTATTATTATTATTATTATTATTATTATTATTATTATTATTATTATTATTATTATTATTATTATTATTATTATTATTATTATTATTATTATTATTATTATTATTAGTATTATTATTATTATTATTATTATTATTATTATTATTATTATTATCATTAATGCTATTAGTAATTATTATATTTATTACAAATATTAAAAATATAAATATTAGCATCATTATTATTATTAGTAAAATTATTATTAGTAAAATCAGTATTTTTTTTAGTTATTATTATTAGTATTAATTACTATTAAGATTAACATTTTTATTAAAAAGCATTATTTTTATTAAAGTTATCATTTTATCATTTATACTAAAAGTATCATTTTTTTAACTTTATCATTATTATTATTTTTACTAATATTATTTTAGTATTATTATACTTTTGACAAAACAAACGATATGTATATATATAAAAAAATATATATTTAATACATATAACATAACAGAATTTATATTTTTAATTATTTTAAATATATAAAATGAATCAATGAAACCTATAGGTTATTAATATAAAAATGATATGACTAATAAGCTGATATATACATAAATTGTTCGATTACAATTATATGTGTTAATATATATACAAATGATATAGGTTCGTGAATCCGAGGCCAACCCTATACTTGTTTAATGTCGTCATATGTATTTTTACTACAAAATACAGTATGGTGAGTTTCATTTGCTCCCTTTTTAATTGCTTTTGCAATATATATTTTTGGGCTGAGAATACATGCTCTGCTTTTATAAATATTTACGAAATAGACACAAGTACTTAAAAAATATTTTCTACATTGAGTTGTACCACTGGCATATTTCCCTGTAGCTTGGTAACTACTATTTACATGAGTATTGTAAACGCGAATCCTGTTGATAGATCTATCGGGCCTGACAACCCCAACCTGACTGGACGACCAGTATTCAACGGTTGCACAGTACTTCGTTTTGTAGGCTACACTTGGTACGGTGTAGTGAGATTTCATAATAAAGGGAATATGCGACGTTGATTAAATGTTAAGTATGGTTACCAAGTGCTCAACCACTTAGAATGCTTTACATACACTTGCGAGTGTATTATGTTTATGATTATGAAATCTTGTGGTCTATTAAAATATTGAAATGATTGTTATGATAAACCTATGAACTCACCAACCTTTTGGTTGACACTTTTAAGCATGTTTATTCTCAGGTACGAATTAAGTCTTCCGCTGTACATTAGCTCATTTTAAGGACATTACTTGGATCGATCATCGCAATGGGACCAAATGTTGATGACTTCATCCAGGTGGATAAGGACGGGTCATTACACCAGGTGTTCACCATATGAATGATTTTTGTCTCTATGCATGGGACGTATATTTATGAGAACTTGAAATGAAATTCTTGTGGTCTATTAAAATGATGAAAATGAATGTTTATGATAAACTAATGAACTTACCAACCTTTTGGTTGACACTTTAAAGCATGTTTATTCTCAGGTATGAAAGAAATCTTCCGCTGTGCATTTGCTCATTTTAAGGATATTACTTGGAGTCATTCATGACATATTTCAAAAGACGTTGCATTCACGTCGCTGAGTTCATCAAGATTATTATTAAGTCAATTATAGTTGGATATATTATGAAATGGTATGCATGCCGTCAACTTTCGATGTAATGAAAGTTTGTCTTTTTAAAAACGAATGCAATGTTTGTAAAATGTATCATATAGAGGTCAAGTACCTCGCGATATAACCAATTGTAATGTATTCGTCCGGATGAATTAGGACGGGTCACTACAATTTGTGTTGGTAAGTCGAACGAGATGATGTTATGATTTAGATTATGATGATGATAAAGGATGATGATGATGGGGATGACCATGTAAACGTAAGAATTGATGGTGATAGTTTAGATGATGATCGTGATGATAACAAAGATTGATGATAATGTGGTGACGAAATGAATCACGATGAAGATGATGAGTTAGGATAGAGATGATTATGATATAAGAATGATGATGATATTAGATCATGATAATAATGATGTAACGATAAGGGTTTGATGAAAATGAACTAGTTAATCATGCGGGTTTGTACCAAAACAAATCATTAGTTCATTGGTTTAAAGGTATTAACGGGTTAGCGGGACGTCGCGGGTTCAAACCCGGACTTGGGCATTTTTTCGGGCTACTTCTTTGAGGTAGTTTACTTATTACTCTACTACTACTATTATTATTATTATTATTATTATTATTATTATTATTATTATTATTATTATTATTATTATTATTATTATTATTATTATTATTATTATTATTATAAATATTATTATTATTATTATTATAAATATTAAGGTTATTATTGCTATTATTATTACTATTATATTAGTATTATCATTAAGGATATTATTAGTATTATCATTATGATTGAGACTATCATTATTATTATTATTCTCATAACAAATAAATATTTTGTATATAAAAGTATACTTATATTAATACTACATATAATTATATATTGAACATATTTGTATAACAAATTATTGATTTTTGATAAAATATTAATTATATATAAATGTATATATATATATATATATATATATATATATATATATATATATATATATATATATATATATATATATATATATATATATATATATATATATAATCATATGTATAAATATTAATTACTTAAAATATATATACAAAATAAATATAGATAACATATAATTGAAGATATAAAATATACATAAAATATAGGTATTAAATAGGATTTATAATAAATTTCATATAACTACAACACTTAATATATAAATATTATAAGATTAATAAATGAAATTATTAGATTACTATTATATGTGTTAATATACATAATTGATATAGGTTCGTGAATCCGAGGCCAACCCTGCATTGTTCAGTTCTGTCGTATGCATATTTTTACTACAAGATATCATATTGTGAGATTCATTTGCTCCCTTTTTAAATGCTTTTGCAATATCTATTTTTGGGACTGAGAATACATGCGCTGCTTTTATAAATGTTTTATGAAATAGACACAAGTAATCGAAACTACATTCTATGGTTGGATTATCGAATCGAATATCACCCCTTTTAGCTTGGTAACCTAAGAATTAGGAAACAGACACCCTAATTGACGCGAATCCTAAAGGTAGATCTACGGGCACTAACTCCCCCCATACTGGAAAATGGTATGCTTTAGTACTTCGAGTTTATATTATACAGATGGATTTTTGTTTTGGGGATATTCTATATGCATGATGTTAATGTCGGTTACCAGGTGTTCAATCCATATGAATGATTTTTTAAACACTTGCGAGTGTATGTTTATTGAATAAAGGAATTCTTGTGGTCTATTAAAATTATGGAAATGATTGATTACGATAAACTAATGAACTCACCAACCTTTTGGTTGACACTTTAAAGCATGTTTATTCTTAGGTATGAAAGAAATCTTTCGCTGTGCATTTGCTCATTTTAGAGATACTACTTGGAGTCATTCATGATATATTTCAAAAGACGTTGCATTCGAGTCGTTGAGTTCATCAAAATTATTATTAAGTCAATTATAGTTGAATATATTTTGAAATGGTATGCATGCCGTCAACTTTCGATGTAATGAAAGATTGTCTTTTCAAAAACGAATGCAATATTTGTAAAATATATCATATAGAGGTCAAGTACCTCGCGATGTAACCAAATATAATGTATTCGTCCAGATGGATTAGGACGGGTCTCTACACACAAGACGAGATATTCTATTCACTCTGGATCTGACAAGATGTACCAAGATCTTAAGGCACTGCACCTGCGGCCTAACATGAAAGCTGATATCGCTACCTATGTAGGTAAATGCTTGACTTGTACTAAAGTCAAGGCGGAGCATCAGAAACAGTCAGGATTGCTGACACAACCAGAGATTCCCCAATGGAAGTGGGAAAATATTACTTTGGATTTTATCACGAAGTTACCAAAAACTGTGGGAGGTTATGATACGATTTGGGTTATCGTTGATCGTCTCACAAAGTCAGCCCATTTTCTACCGATTAAGGAAACGGATATGATGAAGAAGTTGGCACAGATCTATATAAAGGAAGTAGTTTCCCGATATGGAGTGCCGCTATCCATTATTTCTGACAGAGACAGTAGATTTACATCTAGATTCTGGCAAGCTTTGCAAGATGCCATGGGAACCCGTTTAGACATGAGTACAGCATACCATCCACAAACTGATGGTCAAAGTGAGAGAACATCCAGACATTAGAAGACATGCTAAGAGCGTGTGTTATTGACTTTGGAATTGGATGGGATAGACATCTACCGTTAGTAAGGTTCTCTTATAACAATAGTTATCACGCAAGTATAAAGGCAACGCCTTTTGAAGCACTGTATGGCAGAAAGTGCAGATCACCCGTATGTTGGACTGAGTTAGGAGATAGTCAATTGACTGGTCTTGAGATTGTACACGAAATGACTGAGAAGATCACGCAGATATAAGAGAGACTGAAAATAGCACGAGATCGTCAAACGAGTTATGCCGATATTAGAAGGAAAGATTTGGAATTTCAGGTTGGAGACAAAGTTATACTCAAAGTATCACCCTGGAAGGGTGTAGTGCGCTTTGGCAAAAGAGGAAAGTTAAGTCCGAGATATATTGGACCGTTTGAGATTACCGAAAGAATAGGACAGGTAGCATATAGACTAAAACTACCGCAAAAACTTAGTGAGATTCACGACACTTTTCATGTTTCCAATTTGAAGAAATGCTTATCAGACGAAAGTTTGGTGATTCCTTTAGACGAAGTACAAGTTCATCCTAAACTTAATTTCGTTGAAGAACCTGTTGAGATTATGGGTTACGAGGTCAAGCAACTAAAGCAAAGAAGAATTCTGATCGTTAAGGTTAGATGGAATGCCCGTAGAGGACCAGAATTCACGTGGGAGCGTGAAGATCAGATGAGACTGAAGTATCCACAGCTGTTTCTCGAGGAGACGACTACGGCGGATGAGCACTAAAATTTCGGGACTAAATTTTTCATAACAGGTGGGTAATGTAACAACCTGACTTTTTCCGTTTACTATCGTTACTTGTCCGTTAAGTGTTTAACGGTGTTTACTTAGACTTGTGTGTTTAATACAATTAAATGCATACTTGTTCTTAGAGAATTACTTGAATTAATATGTTAAATTAATTTATGAACTTATTTCGGAAAGTGAAATAACTAGAAAACGTTACGATTAAGTTAATCTCCTAGAAAGCTTTTCAGTTTGCAGAACTCAGAATAACGATAAAATAATTATTTTCGATAATTATTGACTTTAAGAAAAATTAATTTAATTTTTTATTTATTTAGTAAATTAAATCCGGTGATTTCGTTTCAACAACTAGTTAACGTTCCGGAGACCCGGTACGGTTAACGGCACTCGAAACGGACCACACACTTATGAGGTATTTATCAAAAACGAACCCATGAGCCCCTTAATGGACCCATGACCGAACCCCCCATGAAACTCCCCTATTTGGACTTAACTTGGGCTGCAAGGTCATTAGTTTCCTTAAGTAGAGGCCCTAACTATAAATACTTGGAATTAAATCACAAACCCTCATTCCCCCATTAGTTTGGTCGACTTTTTGCTCCTCTTCCTCCCCCCTTTGAGCCTTCGACATCCACAATCACCATCACCACTAAAACTTCAAAATTAGATCAAGTCTTGTGCATTAAAGTTGTTGCTTTCTTCGTTCTCTACGCGTACGTACTTACAATTCGTGATTCTAAGGTATATTTGCAAACCCTAAATTCTATAAATTAGTATTTTTGTTAATTACATAGTGTAATCAAGTCTAGTGCTCAATTAATGATGTTTTGTGTTGTCGTTTATCGTTTAATTAATCAATTGATGTTGTTTGCATGAAAAAAGAATTTGTATTTTAATGATATGATAAAATTGACTTATTAACTTATCTTTTATTATTATCTAGATGGATAGAGATCGAAAAACTATTGAGTTTGGACTTTGATTTTGCTTGATTTCGTTATCGTACGCTCAAGATATGCTTAATCAAAGTTTTCGTTAGGGTTTACATGATATCCGAATTTTCTGACTTGTATGCTTTGTAATTTGGTTAATGAAAAGTTTACTATTGTATTCCTTGTGAAAAATCATGCATGTTAGACTTAAGATTTACGTTAAAAGCTTTTGTAATGCTTCCGTTATGTTAAAACGAAGATTCGTGTTGTTAAGTGAGCTGAAACTGTTTTTAATGTTAAACAAAAAATTACTAGAGTGAACTAGAAATTTATTGAGGCTTTGATCTTCTGGAATATGTTAGTTTATATGTTCCTTGATGTTTTTCATTTGTATGAGAACTTGCAAAAACATGATTTGCCATGAGATATATGCTCGTCTAAGTGATGTATTTATTTGTTGATTAAAACTAAAAGGTCTGTAAATATTTGCTAAACTGTACGAATTGGCTAAAGGGATATCTTTAGTTATTTTATTACTAATATTTTGAGATGTTTTGAGTACTCTTCAATTGGCCGTTCATCAAAATATATTTTCTATATTTTTTGAGAAATGTTTCAAAACTGACGCGCGTGCTGAAACTGATTTTATAAACCGTAATTAGACCCCTTCTGATATCTGATTTTTAAATATTGTATGAGGCTTTGTCCTGACTTTTTGGAATAGATTTTGAGTCTAGTTGTGATCTGTAGTTGGTCATAATTTTATGAATTATGTGCTATGAGTTGTAGTTGTATCTTTCTACGATATACGTATTTTAAAGGCATGCGTTAAACTGCGAATGTGCAATTTGCTTAACTACGAACTGTAAAGTGTTACTTAACCTAGGTTTGACATGTTGACCATGTTTGTATGACACACTAAGATGTTTGACTTTAGTTGACCACTTTGACCGAGTTGACTTTTGAGTTGACTTTTGTTGACTTGCTTGGACTAGTTGACTTTTACTTGTTCGTTGAGTTAGTCTGAGCACTAGGACTTTGCGTACACTATGGGTTGACATAGTGTGACCTATATGTGTATACTTAAGATGACTTACTTGATTAGGTTGCGTTGTTCGGTCGAGATTGTTCGACTACAGTACATTTTGCTAAGATATTTCAAGTGCTTTTGCTAAGGTGAGTCTACAGTCCCTACTACGTTTTCATAGGGATGAGATACATGCTTTTTACAAATGTTTTACATATTAGGCACAAGTAACTTAAACATATACATATGAGTTCAGATCAAAAATTCCTTAGCTTGATTATATTAGTTACTTTGTAAGCTCGACTTATAGGGACGGTACCGTTAGGTTTGACAAACCTCACCGCAACATAACTGGTGCTTATTTTGTCGTTACTTGTATACTTGATTGGTGTATGCTTAGATAGGGTAAAATGAAGACGTGTAGCTCGGCTATCTGCAAAGGTTAAAGCTTTATAATCAAGTGCTCATGATAATGTATAGTTTTCTTACGATGCTTTCAGAAAATCTTGTGGCCTAACTTACGAAATTCTTTACTAAACTTGTAGATTCACTCAACATTTTCGTTGACGTTTTGCATGTTTCATCTCAGGTTCATAGAGGTAGTACTTCCGCTATACAGAATTTGTCATGCTTGTCTGCTGCTAGAACTGGACGGTGTCCAGCATATGTTATCGTCTTTATTTCAAGAACAAATATTCGCATTTAAACTATTTACTCATTGAGATGTTTTGGGTTCATTTACGTTAGTCGTTTATGTCAAATACTTTCAAGTTACGTTTTCTCTAATAAATGACTTTGCTTTAATAATTAATGCGAATACTTTTTGGAAACGTCTCATATAGAGGGCGTAACTGCTAAACTATGGGACCGGAGTTAATACGCCATTAGTGGATTCTGATGGGGTATTACATTTCGTTACCGTATGCGTAAGTTATGATTAAATGAAGTTTTGTTGATGAATATGTGATTTATTCAAATTCTAGAAAAATGTGCACAGAATTGAGTTATATACTGATCATAATTGTGTATAGAATTCAAAAACAATCAATTTAGTCTAGGATATCATGCTATTTGGTGTTGTAACACGTTATGCTTAATCGAATGTTCTTGACAAAACTGATTTGCTCGGTAACTTAAAATAAAGTTTAAATGCAATTTGAAATGAGATATTGAATCAAGTCTTTGCATATCTGGAAAATTCATATATTTTAGATGACTTTTCATCTAGGCCTTGTGTTGTATGGATTGGTATAGCTTGCGTAATGTGCGTGCGAAAACGATAACCTGTATTCTATCTAAATATGCTACGTATGCACCTTTAGCTCTATAAGTTGACTTGTGCATAGTTTGAGAACTTGATCTTCTGGATATTTAATCTTTGTATGATATGTGGCTAAAGTATAGTTTATGGAAAACCTTGAAACCTGATACATTGTGAACAATAAGGTCGTAGTTTTGATAACTAATGATTTTAACTGAAACAGAAGGTCTGATTTTGCGGAATAAACTGTACCAATTTTCTAGACAAAAATGTCTCATCTATGTGGTAATTTGACTTGTCCTTGAACTATGGCCACTGACCTTGCTCTAATTGCATGTTCCTAGCTTCGGTTATGCCCAATAGAAAATTGATGGGCAGATTGAAACTGAATTCATGCAACGTGTTTTGTGAACATGATTATGTGTTTCATGCTAAGACTATAAATTTGAACTCATGAATGGTTATAGGTTAACTAATGATCATTTGCATGTCTTAAGTGGTACTTGCTTGTCATATGCTCATACATATCTGAAAGGACCCGTTTATACCGATTATAAATGATTCACAATAGTTGATTTCATTGCGAGGTATTTGACCTCTATAAGATACATTTTACAAACATTGCATTCGTTTTTTTTAAAAGACAAACTTTCTTTACATCAAAAGTTGAAGACATGCATACCATTTCATTATATTTCCAACTATAGTTGACTTAATAATAATCTTGATGAACTCAACGACTCGAATGCAACGTCTTTTGAAATATGTCATGAATGACTCCAGTAATATCTCTAAAATGAGCAAATGCACAGCGGAAGATTTCTTTCATACCTGAGAATAAACATGCTTTCAAGTGTCAACCAAAAGGTTGGTGAGTTCATAAGTTTATCATAAACAATAAAATTCATCATTTTGATAGACCACAAGATTCAAATACAGTACACCTATCTCATGTACGAAACCATTTTTCATAATGCTTAGCAGAGTAGGTTCGTATCCTTTTCTCCCCCATAGGTTGCCTCGCGATTTTTAAATACTCGTGCACATATCTTGTGCACAAAACTAATACACATAACCTATGTATAAAAATCATTCTATCGATACATAACATTCATTTCGATTTTATTGCTCAACATGTTAACCTACCTTAACATATAATGCGCATCAATAATATCCTCAAAACAGAACATCTCGTCTGTGTAATATATAAACCTCGAAGTACTAAACACCACGCCCACTAGCTCTTCCGTCTAGTGAACATTCTGGGTGGGGGTGTTAAACCCGGTAGCTACCTTTAGGATTCGCTTGAATTAGGGCCATACCCGATTCTAATTCTTAGGTTACCAAGCAATAATAATCAGGGAAAAATATATGCACAACAATTAGTGGCAATTATTGAAATGTCCCGTTCTTATTGATTAAAAACGTTCCATATTAATTGATTTCGTTGCGAGGTTTTGACCTCTATATGAGACGTTTTTCAAAGACTGCATTCATTTTTAAAACAAACCATAACCTTTATTTCATCAATAAAGGTTTAAAAAGCTTTACGTAGATTATCAAATAATGATAATCTAAAATATCCTGTTTACACACGACCATTACATAATGGTTTACAATACAAATATGTTACAACAAAATCAGTTTCTTGAATGCAGTTTTTACACAATATCATACAAACATGGACTCCAAATCTTGTCCTTATTTTAGTATGCAACAGCGGAAGCTCTTAGTATTCACCTGAGAATAAACATGCTTTAAACGTCAACAAAAATGTTGGTGAGTTATAGGTTTAACCTATATATATCAAATCGTAACAATAGACCACAAGATTTCATATTTCAATACACATCCCATACATAGAGATAAAAATCATTCATATGGTGAACACCTGGTAACCGACATTAACAAGATGCATATATATAAGAATATCCCCATCATTCCTGGACACCCTTCGGATATGATATAAATTTCGAAGTACTAAAGCATCCGGTACTTTGGATGGGGTTTGTTAGGCCCAATAGATCTATCTTTAGGATTCGCGTCAATTAGGGTGTCTGTTCCCTAATTCTTAGATTACCAGACTTAATAAAAAGGGGCATATTCGATTTCGATAATTCAACCATAGAATGTAGTTTCACGTACTTGTGTCTATTTTGTAAATCATTTATAAAACCTGCATGTATTCTCATCCCAAAAATATTAGATTTTAAAAGTGGGACTATAACTCACTTTCACAGATTTTTACTTCGTCGGGAAGTAAGACTTGGCCACTGGTTGATTCACGAACCTATAACAATATATACATATATATCAAAGTATGTTCAAAATATATTTACAACACTTTTAATATATTTTGATGTTTTAAGTTTATTAAGTCAGCTGTCCTCGTTAGTAACCTACAACTAGTTGTCCACAGTTAGATGTACAGAAATAAATCTATAAATATTATCTTGAATCAATCCACGACCCAGTGTATACGTATCTCAGTATTGATCACAACTCAAACTATATATATTTTGGAATCAACCTCAACCCTGTATAGCTAACTCCAACATTCACATATAGAGTGTCTATGGTTGTTCCGAAATATATATAGATGTGTCGACATGATAGGTCGAAACATTGTATACGTGTCTATGGTATCTCAAGATTACATAATATACAATACAAGTTGATTACGTTATGGTTGGAATAGATTTGTTACCAATTTTCACGTAGCTAAAATGAGAAAAATTATCCAATCTTGTTTTACCCATAACTTCTTCATTTTAAATCCGTTTTGAGTGAATCAAATTGCTATGGTTTCATATTGAACTATATTTTATGAATCTGAACAGAAAAAGTATATGTTTATAGTCAGAAAAATAAGTTACAAGTCGTTTTTGTAAAGGTAGTCATTTCAGTCGAAAGAACGACGTCTAGATGACCATTTTAGAAAACATACTTCCACTTTGAGTTTAACCATAATTTTTGGATATAGTTTCATGTTCATAATAAAAATCATTTTCTCAGAATAACAACTTTTAAATCAAAGTTTATCATAGTTTTTAATTAACTAACCCAAAACAGCCCGCGGTGTTACTACGACGGCGTAAATCCGGTTTTACGGTGTTTTTCGTGTTTCCAGGTTTTAAATCATTAAGTTAGCATATCATATAGATATAGAACATGTGTTTAGTTGATTTTAAAAGTCAATTTAGAAGGATTAACTTTTGTTTGCGAACAAGTTTAGAATTAACTAAACTATGTTCTAGTGATTACAAGTTTAAACCTTCGAATAAGATAGCTTTATATGTATGAATCGAATGATGTTATGAACATCATTAATACCTTAAGTTCCTTGGATAAACCTACTGGAAAAGCGAAAAATGGATCTAGCTTCAACGGATCCTTGGATGGCTCGAAGTTCTTGAAGCAGAATCATGACACGAAAACAAGTTCAAGTAAGATCATCACTTGAAATAAGATTGTTATAGTTATAGAAATTGAACCAAAGTTTGAATATGATTATTACCTTGTATTAGAATGATAACCTACTGTAAGAAACAAAGATTTCTTGAGGTTGGATGATCACCTTACAAGACTGGAAGTGAGCTAGCAAACTTGAAAGTATTCTTGATTTTATGAAACTAGAACTTTTGGAATTTATGAAGAACACTTAGAACTTGAAGATAGAACTTGAGAGAGATCAACTAGATGAAGAAAATTGAAGAATGAAAGTGTTTGTAGGTATTTTTGGTCGTTGGTGTATGGATTAGATATAAAGGATATGTAATTTTGTTTTCATGTAAATAAGTCATGAATGATTACTCATATTTTTGTAATTTTATGAGATATTTCATGCTAGTTGCCAAATGATGGATCCCACATGTGTTAGGTGACTCACATGGGCTGCTAAGAGCTGATCATTGGAGTGTATATACCAATAGTACATACATCTAAAGGCTATGTATTGTACGAGTACGAATACGGGTGCATACGAGTAGAATTGTTGATGAAACTGAACGAGGATGTAATTGTAAGCATTTTTGTTAAGTAGAAGTATTTTGATAAGTGTATTGAAGTCTTTCAAAAGTGTATAAATACATATTAAAACACTACATGTATATACATTTTAACTGAGTCGTTAAGTCATCGTTAGTCGTTACATGTAAGTGTTGTTTTGAAACCTTTAGGTTAACGATCTTGTTAAATGTTGTTAACCCAATGTTTATAATATCAAATGAGATTTTAAATTATTATATTATCATGATATTATCATGTATGAATATCTCTTAATATGATATATATACATTAAATGTCTTTACAACGATAATCGTTACATATATGTCTCGTTTAAAAATCATTAAGTTAGTAGTCTTGTTTTTACATATGTAGTTCATTGTTAATATACTTAATGATATGTTTACTTATAATAGTATCATGTTAACTATATATATATCCATATATATGTCATCATATAGTTTTTACAAGTTTTAACGTTCGTGAATCACCGGTCAACTTGGGTGGTCAATTGTCTATATGAAACATATTTCAATTAATCAAGTCTTAACAAGTTTGATTGCTTAACATGTTGGAAACATTTAATCATGTAAATATCAATCTCAATTAATATATATAAACATGGAAAAGTTCGGGTCACTACAGTACCTACCCGTTAAATAAATTTCGTCCCGAAATTTTAAGCTGTTGAAGGTGTTGACGAATCTTCTGGAAATAGATGCGGGTATTTCTTCTTCATCTGATCTTCATGCTCCCAGGTGAACTCGGGTCCTCTACGAGCATTCCATCGAACCTTAACAATTGGTATCTTGTTTTGCTTAAGTCTTTTAACCTCACGATCCATTATTTCGACGAGTTCTTCGATGAATTGAAGTTTTTCGTTGATTTGGATTTCATCTAACGGAATAGTGAGATCTTCTTTAGCAAAACATTTATTCAAATTCGAGATGTGAAAAGTGTTATGTACAGCCGCGAGTTGTTGAGGTAATTCAAGTCGGTAAGCTACTGGTCCGACACGATCAATAATCTTGAATGGTCCAATATACCTTGGATTTAATCTCCCTCGTTTACCAAATCGAACAACGCCTTTCCAAGGTGCAACTTTAAGCATGACCATCTCTCCAATTTCAAATTCTATATCTTTTCTTTTAATGTCAGCGTAGCTCTTTTGTCGACTTTGGGCGGTTTTCAACCGTTGTTGAATTTGGATGATCTTCTCGGTAGTTTCTTGTATAATCTCCGGACCCGTAATCTGTCTATCCCCCACTTCACTTCAACAAATCGGAGACCTGCACTTTCTACCATAAAGTGCTTCAAACGGCGCCATCTCAATGCTTGAATGGTAGCTGTTGTTGTAGGAAAATTCTGCTAATGGTAGATGTCGATCCCAACTGTTTCCGAAATCAATAACACATGCTCGTAGCATGTCTTCAAGCGTTTGTATCGTCCTTTCGCTCTGCCCATCAGTTTGTAGATGATAGGCAGTACTCATGTCTAGACGAGTTCCTAATGCTTGCTGTAATGTCTGCCAGAATCTTGAAATAAATCTGCCATCCCTATCAGAGATAATAGAGATTGGTATTCCATGTCTGGAGACGACTTCCTTCAAATACAGTCGTGCTAACTTCTCCATCTTGTCATCTTCTCTTATTGGCAGGAAATGTGCTGATTTGGTGAGACGATCAACTATTACCCAAATAGTATCAAAACCACTTGCAGTCCTTGGCAATTTAGTGATGAAATCCATGGTAATGTTTTCCCATTTCCATTCCGGGATTTCGGGTTGTTGAAGTAGACCTGATGGTTTCTGATGCTCAGCTTTGACCTTAGAACACGTCAAACATTCTCCTACGTATTTAGCAACATCGGCTTTCATACCCGGCCACCAAAAATATTTCCTGAGATCCTTGTACATCTTCCCCGTTCCAGGATGTATTGAGTATCTGGTTTTATGAGCTTCTCTAAGTACCATTTCTCTCATATCTCCAAATTTTGGTACCCAAATCCTTTCAGCCCTATACTGGGTTCCGTCTTCCCGAATATTAAGATGTTTCTCCGATCCTTTGGGTATTTCATCCTTTAAATTTCCCTCTTTTAAAACTCCTTGTTGCACCTCCTTTATTTGAGTAGTAAGGTTATTATGAATCATTATATTCATAGATTTTACTCGAATGGGTTCTCTGTCCTTCCTGCTCAAGGCATCGGCTACCACATTTGCCTTCCCCGGGTGGTAACGAATCTCAAAGTCGTAATCATTCAATAATTCAATCCACCTACGCTGCCTCATATTCAGTTGTTTCTGATTAAATATGTGTTGAAGACTTTTGTGGTCGGTATATATAATACTTTTGACCCCATATAAGTAGTGCCTCCAAGTCTTTAATGCAAAAACAACCGCGCCTAATTCCAAATCATGCGTCGTATAATTTTGTTTGTGAATCTTCAATTGTCTAGACGCATAAGCAATCACCTTCGTTCGGTGCATTAATACACAACCGAGACCTTGCTTTAATGCATCACAATAAATCACAAAATCATCATTCCCTTCAGGCAATGACAATATAGGTGCCGTAGTTAGCTTCTTCTTCAATAACTGAAACGCTTTCTCTTGTTCATCATTCCATTCAAATTTCTTCCCTTTATGCGTTAATGCAGTCAAGGGTTTTGCTATTCTGGAAAATCTTGGATGAACCTTCTTTAGTAACCAGCTAGTCCTAAAAACTGGCGTATGTGTTTTGGAGTTTTCGGGGATTCCTACTTTTCAACAGTTTCTATCTTTGCCGGATCCACCTTAATACCTTCTTTGTTCACTATGTGACCGAGGAATTGAACTTCTTCCAACTAAAATGCACATTATGAAAACTTAGCGTACAATTCTTCCTTCCTCAATACTTCTAACACCTTTCTCAAATGTTCACCGTGTTCTTGGTCATTCTTTGAGTAAATAAGTATGTCATCAATGAAAACAATGACAAACTTGTCAAGGTATGGTCCACACACTCGGTTCATAAGGTCCATGAACACAGCTGGTGCATTAGTTAAACCAAACGGCATGACCATAAACTCGTAATGAACGTAACGTGTTCTGAAAGCAGTCTTTGGAATATCATCTTCTTTCACCCGCATTTGATGATACCCGGAACGTAAGTCAATCTTTGAATAAACAGACGAGCCTTGTAGTTGATCAAATAAGTCGTCGATTCTCGGTAGTGGGTAGCGGTTCTTGATGGTAAGTTTGTTCAACTCTCGGTAGTCGATACACAACCTGAATGTACCATCTTTCTTCTTGACAAACAAAACAGGAGCTCCCCACGGTGATGTGCTTGGTCGAATGAAACCACGCTCTAAAAGTTCTTGTAATTGGCTTTGCAGTTCTTTCATCTCACTGGGTGCGAGTCTGTAAGGAGCACGAGCTATTGGTGCAGCTCCTGGTACAAGATCTATTTGAAATTCAACGGATCGATGTGGGGGTAATCCCGGTAATTCTTTCGGAAATACATCGGGAAATTATTTTGCGACGGGAACATCATTGATGCTCTTTTCTTCAGTTTGTACTTTCTCGACGTGTCCTAGAACAGCATAGCAACCTTTTCTTATTAGTTTTTGTGCCTTCAAATTACTAATAAGATGTAGCTTCGTGTTGCCCTTTTCTCCGTACACCATTAAGGGTTTTCCTTTTTCTCGTATAATGCGAATTGCATTTTTATAACAAACGATCTCTGCTTTCACTTCTTTCAACCAGTCCATACCGATTATCACATCAAAACTCCCTAACTCTACTGGTATCAAATCAATCTTAAATGTTTCGCTAACCAGTTTAATTTCTCGATTCCGACATATATTATCTGCTGAAATTAATTTACCATTTGCTAATTCGAGTAAAAATTTACTATCCAAAGGCGTCAATGGACAACTTAATTTAGCACAAAAATTTCTACTCATATAGCTTCTATCCGCACCCGAATCAAATAAAACGTAAGCAGATTTATTGTCAATAAGAAACGTACCCATAACAAGCTCCGGGTCTTCCTGTGCCTCTGCCGCATTAATATTGAAAACTCTTCCGCGGCCTTGTCCATTCGTGTTCTCCTGGTTCGAGCAATTTCTAATAATGTGGCCCGGTTTTCCACATTTATAACAAACTACATTGGCATAACTTGCTCCGACACTACTTGCTCCGCCATTACTCATTCCGATACCATTTGTTCCTTTCGTTCTATTAACCCCTGGTCCGTAGACCTCACACTTCGCCGCGCTATGACCATTTCTTTTACACTTGTTGCAAAATTTGGTGCAGAACCCCTAGTGATACTTTTCACACCTTTGACATAGCTGCTTCTGATTGTTGTTGTTGTTGTTGTGGTTGTTATTGTTGTTGGGATGATTGTTGTAGTTGTTGTTGTTGTTGTTGTTGTTGTTATTGTTGTTGTTGGGCCGTTTGTTGTAGTTGTGATTGATGTTGCGATTGTTGGGATAATTGTTGCGATTATTGTTGTAATTGCTGTTGTTGTTGTATTGGTGATTCTTATCACCGTTTTCCTCCCACTTTCTTTTGACATGCTTCACATTGGCCTCTTCAGCAGTCTGTTCTTTAATTCTTTCTTCAATCTGGTTCACTAGTTTGTGAGCCATTCTACATGCCTGTTGTATGGAGGCGGGCTCGTGTGAACTTATATCTTCTTGGATTCTTTCCGGTAATCCTTTCACAAACGCGTCGATCTTCTCTTCCTCATCTTCGAACGCTCCCGGACACAATAGGCACAATTCTGTGAATCGTCTTTCGTACGTGGTAATATCAAATCCTTGGGTTCGTACCCCTCTAAGTTCTGTCTTGAGCTTATTGACCTCGGTTCTGGGACGGTACTTCTCGTTCATCAAGTGCTTGAATGCTGACCACGGTAGTGCGTACGCATCATCTTGTCCCACTTGCTCTAGATAGGTATTCCACCATGTTAACGCAGAACCTGTGAAGGTATGCGTAGCGTACTTCACTTTGTCCTCTTCAGTACACTTACTTATGGCAAACACCGATTCGACCTTCTCGGTCCACCGTTTCAATCCGATCGGTCCTTCGGTTCCATCAAATTCCAAAGGTTTGCAGGCAGTGAATTCTTTGTAGGTGCATCCCACACGATTTCCTGTACTGCCAGATCCAAGGTTATTGTTGGTATGTAGCGCAGCCTGTACTGCGGCTATGTTTGAAGCTAGAAAAGTACGGAATTCCTCTTCATTCATATTCACGGTGTGTCGAGTAGTCGGTGCCATTTCCTTCAAAATAGTCAAATGGAACAAGTTAATCATACAGAATATTAAGAGTAGTTAATAGTATTTCGTAGCATAATATGAACTCATTTATAAAAGCTTTTTCTTCATATTAGCGTTTTATAAGTTTAAATTCGGGTAGTACCTACCCGTTAAGTTCATACTTAGTAGCTAATATACAATTCAACTACTACAATTCTATATGAAAAACTGATTATAATTTTATTTCGCGTTCAAACTTTTACACAATATTTTACAAACTTATAATACCGCTTATTTTACATATAGCATGAAATATAGCACACAATAAATTTGATACAAGATGGTTGTGAAGATAATTCTAGCTAGTACACAAGTCGTTCAGCAAAGGCAATAAAGACACGTAATTCATACGTCCAGAAACAAGTCATGCATTCTGGTTTTACTAGGATTACTTCCCATCCTTGGTCTTGTGGAACATAACCGTTATGGCCGTTGATAAGACAGCGTGTTGTAACGTCGTCAAAGGGACGAGGGTTACGTAATGTCCAACAGTCCCGTAACAATCTAAAAACCTCATTTCTTACCCCAAAAACCGACTCCGTCACTTGTGGGAACGTTTTGTTTAATAGTTGTAGCCCGATGTTCTTGTTCTCACTTTGGTGAGAAGCGAACATTACTAACCCGTAAGCATAACATGTTTCTTTATGTTGCATGTTAGCCGTTTTTTCTAAATCACGAAGTCCTATATTCGGATATACTGAGTCAAAATAATTTCTTAACCCGTTGCGTAAAATAGCATTTGGGTTCCCCGCAATATATGCGTCAAAGTAAACACATCGTAACTTATGGATTTCCCAATGTGATATCCCCCATCTTTCAAACGAAAGCCTTTTATAAACCAAGGCATTCTTGGAACGTTCTTCGAATGTCTTACAAACTGATCTCGCCTTAAATAGTTGTGCCGAGGAATTCTGACCGACTCTAGACAAGATTTCATCAATCATGTCTCCGGGTAGGTCTCTTAAAATATTGGGTTGTCTATCCATTTTGTGTTTTTATACTGTAAAATAGACAAGAGTTAGATTCATAAAAAAAATACTTATTAATACAAGCAATTTTTACATATATCATAAAGCATAAGCACACTATATTACATATATTACACCACACGAATACAACTATCTTATTCCGACTCGCTCGTTTCTTCTTGTTCGGTTTTGGTTCGTTTTGCCAAGTTTCTAGGGATATATGATGTTCCCCTAATACGAGCCGTCGTTGTCCACATTGGTTTAGAAAAACCTGGTGGTTTAGAGGTTCCCGGGTCATTGTTACAACTTAAGGACTTCGGGGGTTGACGATACATATAAAGTTCATCGGGGTTGGAATTAGATTTCTCTATTTTTATGCCCTTTCCCTTATTATTTTCTTTTGCCTTTTTAAATTCAGTTGGGGTAATTTCTATAACATCATCGGAATTCTCATCGGAATCCGATTCATCGGAGAATTGGTAATCCTCCCAATATTTTGCTTCCTTGGCGGAAACACCATTGACCATAATTAACCTTGGTCAGTTGGTTGAGGATTCTCTTTTACTTAACCGTTTTATTATTTCCCCCACCGGTTCTATTTCTTCTTCCGGTTCCGATTCTTCTTCCGGTTCCGACTCTTCTTCCGGTTCCGACTCTTCTTCCGGTTCCTCTTCGGGAACTTGTGAATCAGTCCACGAATCATTCCAATTTACATTTGACTCTTCATTATTATTAGGTGAGTCAATGGGACTTGTTCTAGAGGTAGACATCTATCACATAATATCAAACGCGTTAAGAGATTAATATATCACATAATATTCACATGTTAAAAATATATAGTTTCCAACAAAATTTGTTAAGCAATCATTTTTCAAGTAAACACGGTCGAAGTCCAGACTCACTAATGCATCCTAACAAAATCGATAAGACACACTAATGCAAAATTCTGGTTCTCTAAGACCAACGCTATGATACCAACTGAAATGTCCCGTTCTTATTGATTAAAAACGTTCCTTATTAATTGATTTCGTTGCGAGGTTTTGACCTCTATATGAGACGTTTTTCAAAGACTGCATTCATTTTTAAAACAAACCATAACCTTTATTTCATCAATAAAGGTTTAAAAAGCTTTACGTAGATTATCAAATAATGATAATCTAAAATATCCTGTTTACACACGACCATTACATAATGGTTTACAATACAAATATGTTACAACAAAATCAGTTTCTTGAATGCAGTTTTTACACAATATCATACAAACATGGACTCCAAATCTTGTCCTTATTTTAGTATATAACAGCGGAAGCTCTTAGTATTCACCTGAGAATAAACATGCTTTAAACGTCAACAAAAATGTTGGTGAGTTATAGGTTTAACCTATATATATCAAATCGTAACAATAGACCACAAGATTTCATATTTCAATACACATCCCATACATAGAGATAAAAATCATTCATATGGTGAACACCTGGTAACCGACATTAACAAGATGCATATATATAAGAATATCCCCATCATTCCGGGACACCCTTCGGATATGATATAAATTTCGAAGTACTAAAGCATCCGGTACTTTAGATGGGGTTTGTTAGGCCCAATAGATCTATCTTTAGGATTCGCGTCAATTAGGGTGTCTGTTCCCTAATTCTTAGATTACCAGACTTAATAAAAAGGGGCATATTCGATTTCGATAATTCAACCATAGAATGTAGTTTCACGTACTTGTGTCTATTTTGTAAATCATTTATAAAACCTGCATGTATTCTCATCCCAAAAATATTAGATTTTAAAAGTGGGACTATAACTCACTTTCACAGATTTTTACTTTGTCGGGAAGTAAGACTTGGCCACTGGTTAATTCACGAACCTATCACAATATATACATATATATCAAAGTATGTTCAAAATATATTTACAACACTTTTAATATATTTTGATGTTTTAAGTTTATTAAGTCAGCTGTCCTCGTTAGTAACCTACAACTAGTTGTCCACAGTTAGATGTACAGAAATAAATCGATAAATATTATCTTGAATCAATCCACGACCCAGTGTATACGTATCTCAGTATTTATCACAACTCAAACTATATATATTTTGGAATCAACCTCAACCCTGTATAGCTAACTCCAACATTCACATATAGAGTGTCTATGGTTGTTCCAAAATATATATAGATGTGTCGAAATGATAGGTCAAAACATTGTATACGTGTCTATGGTATCTCAAGATTACATAATATACAATACAAGTTGATTACGTTATGGTTGGAATAGATTTGTTACCAATTTTCACGTAGCTAAAATGAGAAAAATTATCCAATCTTGTTTTACCCATAACTTCTTCATTTTAAATCCGTTTTGAGTGAATCAAATTGCTATGGTTTCACATTGAACTATATTTTATGAATCTAAACAGAAAAAGTATAGGTTTATAGTCAGAAAAATAAGTTACAAGTCGTTTTTGTAAAGATAGTCATTTCAGTCGAAAGAACGACGTCTAGATGACCATTTTAGAAAACATACTTCCACTTTGAGTTTAACCATAATTTTTGGATATAGTTTCATGTTCATAATAAAAATCATTTTCTCAGAATAACAACTTTTAAATCAAAGTTTATCATAGTTTTTAATTAACTAACCCAAAACAGCCCGCGGTGTTACTACGACGGCGTAAATCCGGTTTTACGGTGTTTTTCGTGTTTCCAGGTTTTAAATCATTAAGTTAGCATATCATATAGATATAGAACATGTGTTTAGTTGATTTTAAAAGTCAAGTTAGAAGGATTAACTTTTCTTTGCGAACAAGTTTAGAATTAACTAAACTATGTTCTAGTGATTACAAGTTTAAACCTTCGAATAAGATAGCTTTATATGTATGAATCGAATGATGTTATGAACATCATTACGACCTAAAGTTCCTTGGATAAACCTACTGGAAAAGATAAAAATGGATCTAGCTTCAACGGATCCTTGGATGGCTCGAAGTTCTTGAAGCATAATCATGACACGAAAACAAGTTCAAGTAAGATCATCACTTGAAATAAGATTGTTATAGTTATAGAAATTGAACCAAAGTTTGAATATGATTATTACCTTGTATTAGAATGATAACCTACTGTAAGAAACAAAGATTTCTTGAGGTTGGATGATCACCTTACAAGATTGGAAGTGAGCTAGCAAACTTGAAAGTATTCTTGATTTTATGAAACTAGAACTTTTGGAATTTATGAAGAACACTTAGAACTTGAAGATAGAACTTGAGAGAGATCAATTAGATGAAGAAAATTAAAGAATGAAAGTGTTTGTAGGTGTTTTTGGTCGTTGGTGTATGGATTAGATATAAAGGATATGTAATTTTGTTTTCATGTAAATAAGTCATGAATGATTACTCATATTTTTGTAATTTTATGAGATATTTCATGCTAGTTGCCAAATGATGGATCCCACATGTGTTAGGTGACTCACATGGGCTGCTAAGAGCTGATCATTGGAGTGTATATACCAATAGTACATACATCTAAAAGCTGTGTATTGTACGAGTACGAATACGGGTGCATACGAGTAGAATTGTTGATGAAACTGAACGAGGATGTAATTGTAAGCATTTTTGTTAAGTAGAAGTATTTTGATAAGTGTATTGAAGTCTTTCAAAAGTGTATAAATACATATTAAAACACTACATGTATATACATTTTAACTGAGTCGTTAAGTCATCGTTAGTCGTTACATGTAAGTGTTGTTTTGAAACCTTTAGGTTAACGATCTTGTTAAATGTTGTTAACCCAATGTTTATAATATCAAATGAGATTTTAAATTATTATATTATCATGATATTATCATGTATGAATAACTCTTAATATGATATATATACATTAAATGTCTTTACAACGATAATCGTTACATATATGTCTCGTTTAAAAATTATTAAGTTAGTAGTCTTGTTTTTACATATGTAGTTCATTGTTAATATACTTAATTATATGTTTACTTATCATAGTATCATGTTAACTATATATATATCCATATATATTTCATCATATAGTTTTTACAAGTTTTAACGTTCGTGAATCACCGGTCAACTTGGGTGGTCAATTGTCTATATGAAACATATTTCAATTAATCAAGTCTTAACAAGTTTGATTGCTTAACATGTTGGAAACATTTAATCATGTAAATATCAATCTCAATTAATATATATAAACATGGAAAAGTTCGGGTCACTACAATTATCACGTCCAACTAATTCAATAATAATCCACAGAACTTCTGTCTGTATAATAATTCATTCGAGGAATGTTTTGCTTGTGTCTATCTCTTCAAACATTTATAAAAGCATTTCATGTATTCTCAGTTCAAAATATATTTCAAAGCATTTAATAAAGCAGTTGTAAAAACAGCGCATGTATTCTCAGTCCCAAAAATGTAAAGAGTAAAAGGGAGCAAATGAACTCACAATACGATATTTTGTAGTAAAAATATGCATACGACGATACTGAACAATGCAAGGTTGGCCTCGGATTCACGAACCTATATTCAATTATGTACATTAACACATATAATATCCATTAAACAAGTTTTATATATATTAATATTAATATACTTAATAATTCGTATGTTATATTAATAAATAGTTTAATTATAACTATTTTATATATTTTAGGTAGATAATTAATATATATATGATTATATTAAAATATATTTATCTATTATATATAATTAAAATTTTATAATAATAATATTTTATAATAATCAATATGTAATATTAGTATAGTTAGAATATGTGTAAATAAATATATATGTATATATTTTTATATATAAATATCATTTGTTTATTAAAATAATAATTATAATCATACACAAAAATAGTAATAGTAATAATAATAGTGTTAATAATAATAATAACAGAAATGTTAATGTTAATGATAATAATATAGTAATACTACTTAATAATAATTGTAATTATAATAATAATATTTAATAATGATATTAATAATAATGTTAAAAATAATAATAATAATAATGATGTAAAAAAAATAATAATAATAATATTAATGACAATTCTTATGATACTACTAATAATGATATTAAATAAAATGTTATATGTTAATAAAAATAATGATATTTATAATATTTGTAATATCGCAAATATTAATAATAATAATTGTAGTAATAATAATACTAATAATGGTATTATAAAAAAATGACAATAATAATAAGAATAATAAGAATAATAGTAAATATAATACTACCTTAAAAAGGTAACAATTATTTCACAGGCAGGGCTCGAACCCGTGACCTCTCGTTGACCGATCACACACCCAACCGTCAAAGCTAATATCTTTTTCCTGATTATAGTCGCACCTAAATTTTATTTAACCTTTTTAACTGTCCGTTCTACTTCTTCTTTTTCTAAAAAATAATTTGCCACAACTAGGGCTCGAACTCGGGATCCCTTGCTTAAACATAAACACTCTAGACAATGCCTCTGATTCTGTTTTTTTTCTATAAGTATTCGGATTCTAAGTTTATTTAACCTGAGTATCTGTTTCTTCCTCTTCTTAACTATCATCACGCTCAGCTTATCGTCATCATCAATATTTGATGTAATCACCTTCTAATCGTAACAGTATCACCATATTCATAATCATGATCATAATTATCTCATCTATCTCTTGTTAATAGCAACAGTGATATTATGGTAACATCATCTTCATCCGTTAACCTTATTATCTTTATATTATCATATCGTGTATCGTTTTCATATTTCATCATCGATCGTATCACCTCATTCTTTATCACTGTTTCTCATAGATTCAAAGACAGCTACAACAGCAGCCTTTAACTCGAGCAGAAAGAAAGGAAGCAGTTAAACCAACGGCCCAATTCAAAAAGCCCAACTCATTTAGCCCTACCCATTAAACAAATAAGCCCTAAATAAGGAGAAACAAACCCATCAAGAAACTGTCGGTGTTTGTATTGGTATAGGAACCGAGATATTCAAGTTGAAACCTTTATTCGATTTTTATCTTTTTATTATAGTTTAAACAGTAGAAAATTAGTTCAATCATATAAAGAAGTAAAAGCAGTTTGCAGGTTTTATTTTAATGGTGGTTTATGAATGAAAATATGAAGAAAAGCTGGAATGAGTAGCGATAACATGAGTTATCGAGCTAAAAGGGAATGATGGGTTTGATTGAGAATCGAAACAGACATAGTCATGTAACAGCGATTATAGCAGTTTTAATGATGATGGAGGTGTCAGTGGATATATGCACATATGTATGTATAAAGAAGGAGATGGTGTGCGTATGTTTGCATCTGGGTGTGATGTTAATCCGAAACAGAAATCAGATGATGTTTGGTAGGGTGGTTTTGATGGTTAAATGGGTTTAAAGATGGTGGGTTGGATTCGTGATTATAAGGTGACGGGTGATTTGGAATTGTGGTGGTGTTCCGGTGATGCAATGGTGACCGGTGGTGTGGTGACTGCAGCAGCAAAATGGGATTGCGGGTGGTGGTGACTTGGTTGTTCTTAATCGGGTTCAAGCAGTAGCAACATGATGGAGTTGATGATCGAGAGTGGTGTCAAGGTGGTGATGTTAACCGAACAACAAAAGCTTCGAAAGTGATGGTGGTTTATTGACTTGGTTCAATCGAAATACTAAAACAAAAACGAAGATCATAAGGTTCGATGGTAGTCATTTGTTATGGTTAATCGGTGGTGGACGGTTGTGATGTGGGTGTTCAAATGAATAAGAAAATAGGAACCAATTGGTTGTAGCTTTATTCAAATGATGACGTTGGTTAAATGGTGATGGTGTGGTGACATATCTATATGCAGTTATATATGTGTATATATATATATAGAAGAACTTAAAGATAAGATAGGGAAAAGGGATATAATAACATAAATTAAAATTTGGATCGTGCAAGAATAGTAATTCAAATTATAATAATGATTAATTATAAATATCAAGACAGAAACATGTGGGTTGAAAAAGGAAACAAAAACAGTACACAACTTTTTAAATCTCGTGAATCTCCTCTGGCTACATTCTACCGACAGTTTTCACGGACCGAAATATCGTACTGCATTGTTGAATTAGTGGCGGATAAAAGTGTTCAGAAAAATTCCATATTTTTAAATTAAGTATATTTATTTATTTTGCTCATTATGGTATAAAATTCGAGCATTAACTATTAAGTTAAAAATTACATTAATTATTCACTCCCAACCCCAAGTAAAATATAAAAAAATTTAAAACTCAATAAATAGTTCCTAAATATATTTTTAATAAGCCTAAAATTTATAGAACTCATTTTCGTATCACTGTTTATTTTAAAATTAAATAAGTTTGAATTTAACTTGCTTAATATCAATCGGAACATCAAACGAGTATTACAATCATTTAATATTTATACTTTATTTATATATAGAGATATATTTTTAAATAATAATTATTATAATATCCTATTTTTATTTTATTAATTTTTAATAACAACAACATATAATAATTCAAATTATATTTCGAATTATTATTTATATATATACATACACACATATATATTTACAATTAGTTGTTCGTGAATCGTCGAGAATGGTCTAAAGTCAATTGAATATATGAAACAGTTCAAACTTTTTGAGACTCAACCTAACAGACTTTGCTTATCGTGTTGGAAACAACTTAAGATTAAGTTTAAATTTGGTCGGAAATTTCCGGGTCGTCACAGTACCTACCCGTAAAGAAATTTCATCCCCGAAATTTGATCGAGATCGTCATGGCTAACAATACGAATGTTTTCCTTACGAACAGGAGCTGATAAATAGAGTTTTATTATTATTGAGTAATATGGATAAGATAATTCGATTACTCAAAACGTACGAGTGAAGCTATTGTAAAAGAGTGTAGTGAAAAAGTAAAGTTTCGTCATATATTTTGACGTAGTCACGGTTGATTTCCGGAATTCAAGGGAAAAGATAGGACTATCAAGAAAATATGTTATTGATATGTTTATAGATTAGATAGAATGTAAGAGTTGTATAACATGGCACATGATGACGTTATGGTCTGTAAATCATCACGTTTCATTAGAAACTCAGCATGCCTTACTGTAATATAATCACGTTGATCAAGTGTCATTATATTATACTAACTCATGTTTCAATTCCCAACACTACTTCAAAAACATTCATATTTTAAGTTCTAATTTTTCAGAATTTAGAAACTAACACAGTTTCCTTTCTGATGTATCACTAATATCGCGAAGAGATAAATGATTTCAGATAAGAATAGTTATGAAAATATCTTCAGAATATCGAAGATATTTATAATGAAAGATACGATGATATCTTAGAATTTCTAATATCGATGGATGATGATGAAGTTTTGTCCGTAAAAGTGTAGAGTCAGAAGCAAGTTATTCATTAAAGACTTCAGCAGATACTGAATCATTTAAATTCTTTGAAGGTAGGTTTGGTCTTTGTAATTTGTCCATAGCCTGCTTCATGGTTTGCTAAATTCATTTTTCAGTATCAAAACTTTTGATCTTTTTCAGTATGTCGCAGTTTTCGCTGCTTCATCAGCTTTTTCAGAACTCAGAGATTTGAATTCGTAAGCTAGAGTGCTTTTTAGAAATTCAGAGATTTCGAATTGAAAATCATCAGTCCAGAAGATATACATTATATATAGATATATAACTGTTGATGTAGGAACGCTGCGAAAGTCGAGAATTAATGATTAATGCTTTCCGGTATTTGGTACGGCAACTATCGTTACAAGATGTCGATGAGTATATGATATGGTTTTAATGAACAATATAATGGTTTTTCGGAGAGTTAAGTTAATGAGTAATGAAGTTGTTGGTAAGTTTACTGCTAATGTGGTGGGATATAAACGGTTTCCCGGTAACGATGACGAAAGGCAACTTATATATCAAGATTATAATAAGGCTAATCCGAATGAAAGTCGAAGTTGATTTGTTGAAGTTGTGACAAAATTGGCTAATTTGAAAAGGAATTGCAAAGTTAGTTTTGGTAATAACAATGCCAAAGGAGCTAGCACATATACGTGTTAAATGTTTACTCAGGTTCCGAGTGTGCATAACTATATGCGTCAATCTTTTCTTCCATAGATGAAGTGCGGTTGGTTCATCCTCTCAATTGAGGTGATTTCAAGAATTATGAAAGGTTTGAACGCAAACTGTAATTGTCAAGATACAAACGAGGTTTAAGATGCAATCAAGTGGCAAACTTGAAGAATTGTTTTGTTTCATATGTTATAATCAATATTTTAATTCATTTTAATTGTCTAATGTTGGTAGTTCACAGTTAGCAATTCAATATTTCATATATAGTTTAATATATAATATTCGAATTAATTAATACGTATCGTGACCCATTGTATACATGTCTCAGACCCGATCACAACTCAAAGTATATATATTATTTGAGAATCAACCTCAACCCTGTATAGCGAACTCGAGCATTACAGCATATAGAGTGTCTATGGTTATTCCAAATAATTTATATAGATGATGCTAATATGATATGTCAAAACATTTTATATGTGTCCCGATATTTAAAGTGCGTAAAATAAATAACAGATTTTAAATGATGATAAAAAAAATTGCGAGAATTTAAATTGCGATAAATAAATTGTGATAATTAAATTGCGATAAATAAAATGTAATACGGAATTAACAGTTAGCTAGGAACAGTTAGCTAGGAATAGTTAGCGTGGATTCTTAACAAAATTTCTCATAATTAATTTGTTTGTTTCTAACAAATTTTATTTTGTCCAATGTTTTCTTCATTATGCCACTTGTTGGATTCTGATAGGTCAAAATTCAAATATGAAATTGAATGAAAATGGTTATTCTGCGATGAACGGATACGTATATCTGTGGATGTAAGTAGGATAGTAAATGACTGTTGAATTAGATTCGAAGAATGTACAGTTTAACTTATTAATGTGAAATCTAAATATTACTCGGGTATTACCTACCCGTTAAAATATTTTCACCATTAACAGTTTGTACAAAATAATTATTAATTACAATCTTTATGAAAACATATATACATATATATTTTCTTCAGATGTAATCATGGATTTAATGAGTTAATATGATATTAAACTCAATTGGTTTACGGTTAGAACTAGAGTACATAATCTCTAAAACATTAGAGGTTACATAACTATCATGTCGAACGAAGATAAATGATGTAGAACGTCATGTAGAACGATGATTATACTCGAGGTACATAATGAGATCTTGAGGCATGTGATGTTGAAGCTTGGGTTGTTGGTAGTATTGGTATTGATGTTGGTGGTACTGTTGGTGCCGTTGATGTTGTTGAAGCTGGTACGTTTTGCACCATATTTTCCAAATTGATTACTCGAACGCGAAGTTCGTTGACTTCTTATATTATTCCGGGATGATTGTCGGTCGGAACGAGTGGATGAATAAGGTTTAGAATTTTAGATAGAATTTAATCGTGGCAAGATATTTGGGAAATGAGGGTGAAAATGGTGTTTCGGACTGGTTCGCCAGTAAGTACTTTGGGTTCTTCGTCAAGAGGGGAATGTGGTGGATGGAAAGGGTCGCCTTCTTCGCGTCTCCATTGTTTAAGTTAACTATGAACTCATCAGATAAATTGGGGATGCTTGATTGGTTGATTCATTCTGGTGACGCTGCTTTTGGAGCTTAGGTGAACATCCATGTCGGAATAGCTGTAGGGTTTCTAAGAACTTAAACTAGTGACGAGTTCCATTTCGTACAACTGAGTAAAGGATTTTTCGATATGAAATGATTTTTGGCTATCAGATGGTATTCTAATTACATAGAATATATATATATATATATATATATGTATATATATATATATATATATATATATATATATATATATATATAGAACAAAAGATTTCGTAGATTGCGGAGGAATATACTAGGCAAAGTTTACAGTAACATATACGCTAAAATATGAATTAGCAGATACACTAAGATATGAATTTTGTCTATACACTATTCATGCAATCAATGCAGTAAGATGTGTCTAGACTAAGAATGATAAGCAAGTGATTCCCTAAGAATGATAAGCAGGTAATTTTTGATACGAAATGATAAGCAAAACTTTTGACATGCAGACACGGTCGAAGTCCAGACTCACTAATGCATCTAATTAACTATCAGTTAGACACACTAATGCAAGACCTGGTTCGATAAGACCACCACTCTGATACCAACTGAAAGGACCCATTCATACCAATTATAAACGATTCACAATAGTTGATTTCATTGCGAGGTATTTGACCTCTATATGATACATTTTACAAACATTGCATTCGTTTTTTTTAAAAGACAAACTTTCTTTACATCGAAAGTTGACGACATGCATACCATTTCATAATATATCCAACTATAGTTGACTTAATAATAATCTTGATGACCTCAACAACTCGAATGCAACGTCTTTTGAAATATGTCATGAATGACTCCAGTAATATCTCTAAAATGAGCAAATGAACAGCGGAAGATTTCTTTCATACCCGAGAATAAACATGCTTTCAAGTGTCAACCAAAAGGTTGGTGAGTTCATAAGTTTATCATAAACAATAAAACTCATCATTTTGATAGACCACAAGATTCAAATACAGTACACCTATCTCGTGTACGAAACCATTTTTCATAATGCTTAGCAGAGTAGGTGTAGTGACCCGAACTTTTCCATGTTTATATATATTAATTGAGATTCATATTTACATGATTAAATATTTCCAACATGTTAAGCAATCAAACTTGTTAAGACTTGATTAATTGAAATATGTTTCATATAGACAATGGACCACCCAAGTCGACCGGCGATTCACGAACGTTAAAACTTGTAAAAATGACATGATGATATATATATGGATATACATATGGTTAACATTAGATTATGATAAGTAAGTATCTCCATAAGTATATTAACAATGAGTTATATACATATAAACAAGACTCCTAACTTAAGGATTTTGAAACGAGACATATATGTAACGATTATCGTTGTAACGACATTTAAATGTATATATATCATATTAAGATATATTAATATATCATAATATCATGATAATATAATAATTTAACATCTCATTAGATATAATAAACAATGGGTTAACAACATTAATTGAGATCGTTAACTTAAAGGTTTCAAAACAACACTTACATGTAACGACTAACGATGACTTAACGACTCAGTTAAAATGTATATACATGTAGTGTATTTAGATGTATTAAAATACTTTTAGAAGACTTCAAGACATATATCAAAACACTCATAATTAACGAAAATGGTTACAGTTACTTTTCCATTCTTTTCTTTCATCAAGAATTCTAGTCGTATTCTTACCCGTATTATACACAGCTTCAAAACGTACTTACTATGAGTATATACCAATAGGAACTAGCATGGGATTCCACTCTTGATTATGTTATGTATGACTAATCAATTTTAACTTCTACCATGAGCTAGTCAACTAACTAGAACTTCTTTTAACCCCACTCACCACTCACCAATTACCACTCATCATTCACTCCATTTCACTTCCAATTCTCTTTCTAATTCTCTCTCAACACACACACACACTCTTATGAACGTATTTTTCCAGTAGTTAATCATCATCTTCATCAAAAATTACTTCAATAATCAAGCTATAATCATCATAGGAAGAACACTTCAAGAACACTTCAAAAATCCCTTCAAGTTTACTAATTTACTTCCAAGCTTTCTAATCCATTCCAAGTAATCATATAAGATCAAGAAACCTTTGTTATATACAGTAGGTTATCTTTATTATTCAAGGTAATATTCATATTCAAACTTTGATTCAATTTCTATAACTATAAACTATCTTAATTCGAGTAAAAATCTTACTTGAACTTGTTTTTGTGTCATGATCCTACTTCAAGAACTTTCAAGCCATCCAAGATCCTTTGAAGCTAGATCATTTCTTGTCACTTCCAGTAGGTTTACCTACTAAACTTGAGGTAGTAATGATGTTCATAACATCATTCGATTCATATATATAAAACTATCTTATTCGAAGATTTAAACTCGTAATCACTAGAACATAGTTTAGTTAATTCTAAACTTGTTCGCAAACAAAAGTTAATCCTTCTAACTTGACTTTTAAAATTAACTACACACATGTTCTATATATATATGATATGCTAACTTAATGATTTAAAACCTGGAAACACGAAAAACACCGTAAAACCGGATTTACGCCGTCGTAGTAACACCGCGGGCTGTTTTGGGTTAGTTAATTAAAAACTATGATAAACTTTGATTTAAAAGTTGTTATTCTGAGAAAATAATTTTTATTATGAACATGAAACTATATCCAAAAATTATGGTTAAACTCAAAGTGGAAGTATGTTTTCTAAAATGGTCATCTAGACGTCGTTCTTTCGACTGAAATGACTACCTTTACAAAAACGACTTGTAACTTATTTTTACGACTATAAACCTATACTTTTTCTGTTTAGATTCATAAAATAGAGTTCAATATGAAACCATATCAATTTGATTCACTCAAAACGGATTTAAAATGAAGAAGTTATGGGTAAAACAAGATTGGATAATTTTTCTCATTTTAGCTACGTGAAAATTGGTAACAAATCTATTCCAACCATAACTTAATCAACTTGTATTGTATATTATGTAATCTTGAGATACCATAGACACGTATACAATGTTTCGACCTATCATGTCGACACATCTATATATATTTCGGAACAACCATAGACACTCTATATGTGAATGTTGGAGTTAGCTATACATGGTTGAGGTTGATTCCAAAATATATATAGTTTGAGTTGTGATCAATACTGAGATACATATACACTGGGTCGTGGATTGATTCAAGATAATATTTATCGATTTATTTCTGTACATCTAACTGTGGACAACTAGTTGTAGGTTACTAATGAGGACCGCTGACTTAATAAACTTAAAACATCAAAATATTTTAAAAGTGTTGTAAATATATTTTGAACATACTTTAATATACATGTATATATTGTTATAGGTTCGTGAATCAACAGTGGCCAAGTCTTACTTCTCGACGAAGTAAAAATCTGTGAAAGTGAGTTATAGTCCCACTTTTAAAATCTAATATTTTTGGGATGAGAATACATGCAGGTTTTATAAATGATTTACAAAGTAGACACAAGTACGTGAAACTACATTCTATGGTTGAATTATCGAAATCGAATATGCCCCTTTTTATTAAGTCTGGTAATCTAAGAATTAAGGAACAGACACCCTAATTGACGCGAATCCTAAAGATAGATCTATTGGGCCTAACAAACCCCATCCAAAGTACCGGATGCTTTAGTACTTCGAAATTTATATCATATCCGAAGGGTGTCCTGGAATGATGGGGATATTCTTATATATATGCATCTTGTTAATGTCGGTTACCAGGTGTTCACCATATGAATGATTTTTATCTCTATGTATGGGATGTATATTGAAATATGAAATCTTGTGGTCTATTGTTACAATTTGATATATATAGGTTAAACCTATAACTCACCAACATTTTTGTTGACGTTTAAAGCATGTTTATTCTCAGGTGAATACTAAGAGCTTCCGCTGTTGCATACTAAAATAAGGACCAGATTTGGAGTCCATGTTTGTATGATACTGTGTAAAAACTGCATTCAAGAAACTGATTTCAATGTAACATATTTGTATTGTAAACCATTATGTAATGGTCGTGTGTAAACAGGATATTTTAGATTATCATTATTTGATAATCTACGTAAAGCTTTTTAAAGCTTTATTTATGAAATAAAGGTTATGGTTTGTTTTAAAAATGAATGCAGTCTTTGAAAAACGTCTCATATAGAGGTCAAAACCTCGCAACGAAATCAATTAATATGGAACGTTTTTAATCAATAAGAACGGGACATTTCAGTTGGTATCCGAGCGTTGGTCTTAGAGAACCAGAAAATTTGCATTAGTGTGTCTTATCGAGTTTGTTAGGATGCATTAGTGAGTCTGGACTTCGACCGTGTTTTCTTTAAAAATGATTGCTTAACATTTTTGTTGGAAACTATATATTTTTAACATATGAATATTATGTGATATATTAATCTCTTAACGTGTTTGATATTATGTGATAGATGTCTACCTCTAGAACAAGTCCCATTGACTCACCTAATAATAATGAAGAGTCAAATGTAAATTGGAATGATTCGTGGACTGATTCACAAGTTCCCGAAGAGGAACCGGAAGAAGAGTCGGAACTGGAAGAAGAATCGGAACCGGAAGAAGAATCGGAACCGAAAGAAGAAATAGAACCGGTGGGGGAAATAATAAAACGGTTAAGTAAAAGAGAATCCTCAACCAACCGACCAAGGTTAATTATGGTCAATGGTGTTTCCGCCAAGGAAGCAAAATATTGGGAGGATTACCAATTCTCCGATGAATCGGATTCCGACGAGAATTCCGATGATGTTATAGAAATTACCCCAACTGAATTTAAAAAGGCAAAAGAAAATAATAAGGGAAAGGGCATAAAAATAGAGAAATCTAATTCCAACCCCGATGAACTTTATATGTATCGTCAACCCCCGAAGTCCTTAAGTTGTAACAATGACCCGGGAACCTCTAAACCACCAGGTTTTTCTAAACCAATGTGGACAACGATGGCTCGTATTAGGGGAACATCATATATCCCTAGAAACTTGGCAAAACGAACCAAAACCGAACAAGAAGAAACGAGCGAGTCGGAATAAGATAGTTGTATTCGTGTGGTGTAATATATGTAATATAGTGTGCTTATGCTTTTTGATATATGTAAAAATTGCTTGTATTAATAAGTATTTTTTTCATGAATCTAACTCTTGTCTATTTTACAGTATAAAAACACAAAATGGATAGACAACCCAATATTTTAAGAGACCTACCCGGAGACATGATTGATGAAATCTTGTCTAGAGTCGGTCAGAATTCCTCGGCACAACTATTTAAGGCGAGATCAGTTTGTAAGACATTCGAAGAACGTTCCAAGAATGCCTTGGTTTATAAAAGGCTTTCTTTCAAAAGATGGGGGATATCACATTGGGAAATCCATAAGTTACGATGTGTTTACTTTGACGCATATATTGCGGGGAACCCAAATGCTATTTTACGCAACGGGTTAAGAAATTATTTTGACTCAGTATATTCAAATATAGGACTTCGTGATTTAGAAAAAGCGGCTAACATGCAACATAAAGAAGCATGTTATGCTTACGGGTTAGTAATGTTCGCTTCTCACCAAAGTGAGAACAAGAACATCGGGCTACAACTATTAAACAAAACGTTCCCACAAGTGACGGAGTCGGTAATTGGGGTAAGAAATGAGGTTTTTAGGTTATTACGAGACTGTTGGTCATTACGTAACCCTCGTCCCTTTGACGACGTTACAACACGCTGTCTTATCAACGGCCATAACGGTTATGTTCCACAAGACCAAGGATGGGAAGTAGTCCTAGTAAAACCAGAATGCATGACTTGTTTCTGGACGTATGAATTACGTGTCTTTATTGCCTTTGCTGAACGACTTGTGTACTAGCTAGAATTATCTTCACAACTATCTTGTATCAATGTTATTGTGTGCTATATTTCATGCTTTATGTAAAATAAGCGGTATTGTAAGTTTGTAAAATATTGTATAAAAGTTTGAACGCGAAATATTATTACAATCAGTTTTTCATATAGAATTGTAGTAGTTGAATTGTATATTAGCTACTAAGTATGAACTTAACGGGTAGGTACTACCCGAATTTAAACTTATAAAACGCTAATATGAAGAAAAAGCTTTTATAAATGAGTTCATATTATGCTACGAAATACTATTAACTACTCTTAATATTCTGTATGATTAACTTGTTCCATTTGACTATTTTGAAGGAAATGGCACCGACTACTCGACACACCGTGAATATGAATGAAGAGGAATTCCGTACTTTTCTAGCTTCAAACATAGCCGCAGTACAGGCTGCGCTACATACCAACAATAACCTTGGATCTGGCAGTACAGGAAATCGTGTAGGATGCACCTACAAAGAATTCACTGCCTGCAAACCTTTGGAATTTGATGGAACCGAAGGACCGATCGGATTGAAACGGTGGACCGAGAAGGTCGAATCGGTGTTTGCCATAAGTAAGTGTACTGAAGAGGACAAAGTGAAGTATGCTATGCATACCTTCACAGGTTCTGCGTTAACATGGTGGAATACCTATCTAGAGCAAGTGGGACAAGATGATGCGTACGCACTACCGTGGTCAGCATTCAAGCACTTGATGAACGAGAAGTACCGTCCCAGAACCGAGGTCAATAAGCTCAAGACAGAACTTAGAGGGTTACGAACCCAAGGATTTGATATTACCACGTACGAAAGACGATTCACAGAATTGTGCCTATTGTGTCCGGGAGCATTCGAAGATGAGGAAGAGAAGATCGACGCGTTTGTGAAAGGATTATCGGAAAGAATCCAAGAAGATATAAGTTCACACAAGCCCGCCTCCATACAACAGGCATGTAGAATGGCTCACAAACTAGTGAACCAGATTGAAGAAAGAATTAAAGAACAGACTGCTGAAGAGGCCAATGTGAAGCAAGTCAAAAAAAAGTGGGAGGAAAACGGTGATAAGAATCACCAATACAACAACAACAGCAATTACAACAATAATCGCAACAATTATCCCAACAATCGCAACATCAATCGCAACTACAACAAACGGCCCAACAACAACAACAACAACAACAACAACAGCAACTACAACAATCATCCCAACAACAATAATAACCGCAAAAACAACAACAATCAGAAGCAGCTATGCCAAAGGTGTGAAAAGTATCACTCGGGGTTCTGCACCAAATTTTGCAACAAGTGTAAAAGAAATGGTCATAGCGCGGTGAAGTGTGAGGTCTACGGACCAGGGATTAATAGAACGAAAGGAACAAATGGTGTCGGAACGAGTAATGGCGGAGCAAGTAGTGTCGGAGCAAGTTATGCCAATGTAGTTTGTTATAAATATGGAAAACCGGGCCACATTATTAGAAATTGCCCGAACCAGGAGAACACGAATGGACAAGGCCGCGGAAGAGTTTTCAATATTAATGCGGCAGAGGCACAGGAAGACCCGGAGCTTGTTACGGGTACGTTTCTTATTGACAATAAATCTGCTTACGTTTTATTTGATTCGGGTGCGGATAGAAGCTATATGAGTAGAGATTTTTGTGCTAAATTAAGTTGTCCATTGACGCCTTTGGATAGTAAATTTTTACTCGAATTAGCAAATGGTAAATTAATTTCAGCAGATAATATATGTCGGAATCGAGAAATTAAACTGGTTAGCGAAAGATTTAAGATTGATTTGATACCAGTAGAGTTAGGGAGTTTTGATGTGATAATCGGTATGGACTGGTTGAAAGAAGTGAAAGCAGAGATCGTTTGTTACAAAAATGCAATTCGCATTATACGAGAAAAAGGAAAACCCTTAATGGTGTACGGAGAAAAGGGCAACACGAAGCTACATCTTATTAGTAATTTAAAGGCACAAAAACTAATAAGAAAAGGTTGCTATGCTGTTCTAGCACACGTCGAGAAAGTACAAACTGAAGAAAAGAGCATCAATGATGTTCCCATTGCAAAAGAATGTCCCGATGTATTTCCGAAAGAATTACCGGGATTACCCCCACAGCGATCCGTTGAATTTCAAATAGATCTTGTACCAGGAGCTGCACCAATAGCTCGTGCTCCTTACAGACTCGCACCCAGCGAGATGAAAGAACTGAAAAGCCAATTACAAGAACATTTAGAGCGTGGATTCATTCGACCAAGTACATCACCGCGGGGATCTCCTGTTTTGTTTGTCAAGAAGAAAGATGGTACATTCAGGTTGTGTACCGACTACCGAGAGTTGAACAAACTTACCATCAAGAACCGCTACCCACTACCGAGAATCGACGACTTATTTGATCAACTACAAGGCTCGTCTGTTTATTCAAAGATTGACTTACGTTCCGGGTATCATCAAATGCGGGTGAAAGAAGATGATATTCCAAAGACTGCTTTCAGAACACGTTACGGTCATTACGAGTTTATGGTCATGCCGTTTGGTTTAACTAATGCACCAGCTGTGTTCATGGACCTTATGAACCGAGTGTGTGGACCATACCTTGACAAGTTTGTCATTGTTTTCATTGATGACATACTTATTTACTCAAAGAATGACCAAGAACACGGTGAACATTTGAGAAAGGTGTTAGAAGTATTGAGGAAGGAAGAATTGTACGTTAAGTTTTCAAAGTGTGCATTTTGGTTGGAAGAAGTTCAATTCCTCGGTCACATAGTGAACAAAGAAGGTATTAAGGTGGATCCGGCAAAGATAGAAACTGTTGAAAAGTGGGAAACCCCGAAAACTCTGAAACACATACGCCAGTTTTTAGGACTAGCTGGTTACTACAGAAGGTTCATCCAAGACTTTTCCAGAATAGCAAAACCCTTGACTGCATTAACGCATAAAGGGAAGAAATTTGAATGGAATGATGAACAAGAGAAAGCATTTCAGTTATTGAAGAAAAAGCTAACTACGGCACCTATATTGTCATTGCCTGAAGGGAATGATGATTTTGTGATTTATTGTGACGCATCAAAGCAAGGTCTCGGTTGTGTATTAATGCAACGAACGAAGGTGATTGCTTATGCGTCTAGACAATTGAAGATTCACGAACAAAATTATACGACGCATGATTTGGAATTAGGCGCGGTTGTTTTTGCATTAAATACTTGGAGGCACTACTTATATGGGGTCAAAAGTATTATATATACCGACCACAAAAGTCTTCAATACATATTTAATCAGAAACAACTGAATATGAGGCAGCGTAGGTGGATTGAATTATTGAATGATTACGACTTTGAGATTCGTTACCACCCGGGGAAGGCAAATGTGGTAGCCGATGCCTTGAGCAGGAAGGACAGAGAACCCATTCGAGTAAAATCTATGAATATAATGATTCATAATAACCTTACTACTCAAATAAAGGAGGCGCAACAAGGAGCTCTAAAAGAGGGAAATTTAAAGGATGAAATACCCAAAGGATCGGAGAAACATCTTAATATTCGGGAAGACGGAACCCGGTATAGGGCTGAAAGGATTTGGGTACCAAAATTTGGAGATATGAGAGAAATGGTACTTAGAGAAGCTCATAAAACCAGATACTCAATACATCCTGGAACGGAGAAGATGTACAAGGATCTCAGGAAATATTTTTGGTGGCCGGGTATGAAAGCCGATGTTGCTAAATACGTAGAAGAATGTTTGACGTGTTCTAAGGTCAAAGCTGAGCATCAGAAACCATCAGGTCTACTTCAACAACCCGAAATCTCGGAATGGAAATGGGAAAACATTACCATGGATTTCATCACTAAATTGCCAAGGACTGCAAGTGGTTTTGATACTATTTGGGTAATAGTTGATCGTCTCACCAAATCAGCACATTTCCTGCCAATAAGAGAAGATGACAAGATGGAGAAGTTAGCACGACTGTATTTGAAGGAAGTCATCTCTAGACATGGAATACCAATCTCTATTATCTCTGATAGGGATGGCAGATTTATTTCAAGATTCTGGCAGACATTACAGCAAGCATTAGGAACTCGTCTAGACATGAGTACTGCCTATCATCCACAAAATGATGGGCAGAGCGAAAGGACGATACAAACGCTTGAAGACATGCTACGAGCATGTGTTATTGATTTCGGAAACAGTTGGGATCGACATCTACCATTAGCAGAATTTTCCTACAACAACAGCTACCATTCAAGCATTGAGATGGCGCCGTTTGAAGCACTTTATGGTAGAAAGTGCAGGTCTCAGATTTGTTGGAGTGAAGTGGGGGATAGACAGATTACGGGTCCGGAGATTATACAAGAAACTACCGAGAAGATCATCCAAATTCAACAACGGTTGAAAACCGCCCAAAGTCGACAAAAGAGCTACGCTGACATTAAAAGAAAGATATAGAATTTGAAATTGGAGAAATGGTCATGCTTAAAGTTGCACCTTGGAAAGGCGTTGTTCGATTTGGTAAACGAGGGAAATTAAATCCAAGGTATATTGGACCATTCAAGATTATTGATCGTGTCGGACCAGTAGCTTACCGACTTGAGTTACCTCAACAACTCGCGGCTGTACATAACACTTTCCACGTCTCGAATTTGAAGAAATGTTTTGCTAAAGAAGATCTCACTATTCCGTTAGATGAAATCCAAATCAACGAAAAACTCCAATTCATCGAAGAACCCGTCGAAATAATGGATCGTGAGGTTAAAAGACTTAAGCAAAACAAGATACCAATTGTTAAAGTTCGATGGAATGCTCGTAGAGGACCCGAGTTCACCTGGGAGCGTGAAGATCAGATGAAGAAGAAATACCCGCATCTATTTCCAGAAGATTCGTCAACACCTTCAACAGCTTAAAATTTCGGGACGAAATTTATTTAACGGGTAGGTACTGTAGTGACCCGAACTTTTCCATGTTTATATATATTAATTGAGATTCATATTTACATGATTAAATGTTTCCAACATGTTAAGCAATCAAACTTGTTAAGACTTGATTAATTGAAATATGTTTCATATAGACAATTGACCACCCAAGTCGACCGGCGATTCACGAACGTTAAAACTTGTAAAAACGACATGACGATATATATATGGATATACATATGGTTAACATGAGATTATGATAAGTAAGTATCTCCATAAGTATATTAACAATGAGTTATATACATATAAACAAGACTACTAACTTAAGGATTTCGAAACGAGACATATATGTAACGATTATCGTTGTAACGACATTTAAATGTATATATATCATATTAAGATATATTAATATATCATAATATCATGATAATATAATAATTTAACATCTCATTAGATATAATAAACAATGGGTTAACAACATTAATTGAGATCGTTAACTTAAAGGTTTCAAAACAACACTTACATGTAACGACTAACGATGACTTAACGACTCAGTTAAAATGTATATACATGTAGTGTATTTAGATGTATTAAAATACTTTTGGAAGACTTCAAGACATATATCAAAACACTCATAATTAACAAAAATGGTTACAGTTACTTTTCCATTCTTTTCTTTCATCAAGAATTCTAGTCGTATTCTTACCCGTATTATACACAGCTTCAAAACGTACTTACTATGAGTATATACCAATAGGAACTAGCATGGGATTCCACTCTTGATTATGTCATGTATGACTAATCAATTTTAACTTCTACCATGAGCCAGTCAACTAACTAGAACTCCTTTTAACCCCACTCACCACTCACCAATTACCACTCATCATTCACTCCATTTCACTTCCAATTCTCTTTCTAATTCTCTCTCAACACACACACACACTATTATGAATGTATTTTTCCAGTAGTTAATCATCATCTTCATCAAAAATCACTTCAAGAATCAAGCTATAATCATCATAGGAAGAACACTTCAAGAACACTTCAAAAATCCCTTCAAGTTTACTAATTTACTTCCAAGCTTTCTAATCCATTCCAAGTAATCATCTAAGATCAAGAAACCTTTGTTATATATAGTAGGTTAGCTTTCTTATTCAAGGTAATATTCATATTCAAACTTTGATTCAATTTCTATAACTATAAACTATCTTAATTCGAGTAAAAATCTTACTTGAACTTGTTTTTGTGTCATGATCCTACTTCAAGAACTTTCAAGCCATCCAAGATCCTTTGAAGCTAGATCATTTCTTGTCACTTCCAGTAGGTTTACCTACTAAACTTGAGGTAGTAATGATGTTCATAACATCATTCGATTCATATATATAAAACTATCTTATTCGAAGGTTTAAACTCGTAATCACTAGAACATAGTTTAGTTAATTCTAAACTTGTTCGCAAACAAAAGTTAATCCTTCTAACTTGACTTTTAAAATTAACTACACACATGTTCTATATCTATATGATATGCTAACTTAATGATTTAAAACCTGGAAACACGAAAAACACCGTAAAACCGGATTTACGCCGTCGTAGTAACACCGCGGGCTGTTTTGCGTTAGTTAATTAAAAACTATGATAAACTTTGATTTAAAAGTTGTTATTCTGAGAAAATGATTTTTATTATGAACATGAAACTATATCCAAAAATTATGGTTAAACTCAAAGTGGAAGTATGTTTTCTAAAATGGTCATCTAGACGTCGTTCTTTCGACTGAAATGACTACCTTTACAAAAATGACTTGTAACTTATTTTTCCGACAATAAACCTATACTTTTTTTGTTTAGATTCATAAAATAGAGTTCAATATGAAACCATAGCAATTTGATTCACTCAAAACGGATTTAAAATGAAGAAGTTATGGGTAAAACAAGATTGGATAATTTTTCTCATTTTAGCTACGTGAAAATTGGTAACAAATCTATTCCAACCATAACTTAATCAACTTGTATTGTATATTATGTAATCTTGAGATACCATAGACACGTATACAATGTTTCGACCTATCATGTCGACACATCTATATATATTTCGGAACAACCATAGACACTCTATATGTGAATGTTGGAGTTAGCTATACAGGGTTGAGGTTGATTCCAAAATATATATAGTTTGAGTTGTGATCAATACTGAGATACGTATACACTGGGTCGTGGATTGATTCAAGATAATATTTATCGATTTATTTCTGTACATCTAAATGTGGACAAATAGTTGTAGGTTACTAACGAGGACAGCTGACTTAATAAACTTAAAACATCAAAATATTTTAAAAGTGTTGTAAATATATTTTGAACATACTTTAATATACATGTATATATTGTTATAGGTTCGTGAATCAACAGTGGCCAAGTCTTACTTCTCGACGAAGTAAAAATCTGTGAAAGTGAGTTATAGTCCCACTTTTAAAATCTAATATTTTTGGGATGAGAATACATGCAGGTTTTATAAATGATTTACAAAGTAGACACAAGTACATGAAACTACATTCTATGGTTGAATTATCGAAATCGAATATGCCCCTTTTTATTAAGTCTGGTAATCTAAGAATTAGGGAACAGACACCCTAATTGACGCGAATCCTAAAGATAGATCTATTGGGCCTAACAAACCCCATCCAAAGTACCAGATGCTTTAGTACTTCGAAATTTATATCATATCCGAAGGGTGTCCCGGAATGATGGGGATATTCTTATATATATGCATCTTGTTAATGTCGGTTACCAGGTGTTCACCATATGAATGATTTTTATCTCTATGTATGGGATGTATATTGAAATATGAAATCTTGTGGTCTATTGTTACAATTTTATATATATAGGTTAAACCTATAACTCACCAACATTTTTGTTGACGTTTAAAGCATGTTTATTCTCAGGTGAATACTAAGAGCTTCCGCTGTTGCATACTAAAATAAGGACAAGATTTGGAGTCCATGTTTGTATGATACTGTGTAAAAACTGCATTCAAGAAACTGATTTCGATGTAACATATTTGTATTGTAAACCGTTATGTAATGGTCGTGTGTAAACAGGATATTTTAGATTATCATTATTTGATAATCTACGTAAAGCTTTTTAAACCTTTATTTATGAAATAAAGGTTATGGTTTGTTTTAAAAATGAATGCAATCTTTGAAAAACGTCTCATATAGAGGTCAAAACCTCGCAACGAAATCAATTAATATGGAACGTTTTTAATCAATAAGAACGGGACATTTCAGTAGGTTCGTATCCTTTTCTCCCCCGTAGATTGCCTCGCGATTTTTAAATAATCGTGCACATATCTCGTGCACAAAACTAATACACATAACCTGTGTATAAAAATCATTCTCTCGATACATAACATTCATTTTGATTTTATTGCTCAACATGATAAAAGACCTTAACATATAAAGCGCATCAATAATATCCCCAAAACAGAACATCTCATCTGTGTAATATATAAACCTCGAAGTACTAAACACCACGCCCACTAGCTCTTCCGTCTAGTGAACATTCTGGGTGGGGGTGTTAAACCCGGTAGCTACCTTTAGGATTCGCGTGAAATAGGGCCATACCCGATTCTAATTCTTAGGTTACCAAGCAATAATAATTAGGGGAAAATATATGCACAACAATTAGTGGCAATTATCACGTCCAACTAATTCAATAATAATCCACAGAACTTCTGTCTGTATAATAATTCATTCGAGGAATGTTTTGCTTGTGTCTATCTCGTCAAACATTTATAAAAGCATTTCATGTATTCTCAGTTCAAAATATATTTCAAAGCATTTAATAAAGCAGTTGTAAAAACAGCGCATGTATTCTCAGTCCCAAAAATGTAAAGAGTAAAAGGAAGCAAATGAACTCACAATACGATATTTTGTAGTAAAAATATGCATACGACGATACTGAACAATGCAAGGTTGGCCTCGGATTCACGAACCTATATTCAATTATGTACATTAACACATATAATATCCATTAAACAAGTTTTATATATATTAATATTAATATACTTAATAATTCGTATGTTATATTAATAAATAGTTTAATTATAACTATTTTATATATTTTAGGTAGATAATTAATATATATATGATTATATTAAAATATATTTATCTATTATATATAATTAATATTTTATAATAATAATATTTTATAATAATTAATATATAATATTAGTATAGTTAGAATATGTGTAAATAAATATATATGTATATATTTTTATATATAAATATCATTTATTTATTAAAATAATAATTATAATCATACACAAAAATAGTAATAGTAATAATAATAGTGTTAATAATAATAATAACAGAAATGTTAATGTTAATGATAATAATATAGTAATAATACTTAATAATAATTGTAATAATAATAATAATATTTAATAATGATATTAATAATAATGTTAAAAATAATAATAATAATAATGATGTAAAAAAATAATAATAATATTAATGAAAATTCTTATGATACTACTAATAATGATATTAAATAAAATGTTATATGTTAATAAAAATAATGATATTTATAATATTTGTAATATCGCAAATATTAATAATAATAATTGTAGTAATAATAATACTAATAATGGTATTATAAAAAAATGACAGTAATAATAAGAATAATAAGAATAATAGTAAATATAATACTACCTTAAAAAGGTAACAATTATGTCACAGGCGGGGCTCGAACCCGTGACCTCTCGTTGACCGATCACACACCCAACCGTCAAAGCTAATATCTTTTTCCTGATTATAGTCACACCTAAATTTTATTTAACCTTTTTAACTGTCCGTTCTATTTCTTCTTTTTCTAAAAAATAATTTGCCACAGCTAGGGCTCAAACTCGGGATCCCTTGCTTAAACATAAACACTCTAGGCGATGCCTCTGATTCTGTTTTTTTTTTTCTATAAGTATTCGGATTCTAAGTTTATTTAACCTGAGTATCTGTTTCTTCCTCTTCTTAATTATCATCACCCTCAGCTTATCGTCATCATCAATATTTGCTGTAATCACCTTCTAATCATAACAGTATCACCATATTCATAATCATGATCATAATTATCTCATCTATCTCTCGTTAATAGCAACAGTGGTATCATGGTAACATCATCTTCATCCGTGAACCTTATTATCTTTATATTATCATATCATGTATCATTTTCATATTTCATCATCGATCGTATCACCTCATTCTTTGTCAATGTTTCTCATAGATTCAAAGACAGCTGCAACAGCAGCCTTTAACTCGAGCAGAAAGAAAGGAAACAGTTAAACCGTTGGCCCAATTCAAAAAGCCCAAATCATTTAGCCATACCCATTAAACAAACAAGCCCAAAATAAGGAGAAACAAACCCATCAAGAAACTGTCGGTGTTTGTATTGGTACAGGAACCGAGATATTCAAGTTGAATCCTTTATTTGATTTTTATCTTTTTTTTATAGTTCGAACTGTAGCAAATTAGTTCAATCATATAAAGAAGTAAAAGCAGTTTGCAGGTTTTATTTTAATGGTGGTTTACGAATGAAAATATGAAGAAAAGCAGGAACGAGTAGCGATAACATGAGTTATCGAGCTAAAAGGGAATGATTGGTTTGATTGTGAATCAAAACAGACATAGTCATGTAACAGTGATTATAGCAATTTTAATGATGATGGAGGTATCAGTGGATATGTGCACATATGTATGTATAAAGAAGGAGATGGTGTGCGTGTGTTTGCATCTGGGTGTGATGTTAATCTCAGATGATGTTTGGTAGGGTGGTTTAGATGGTTAAATGGGTTTAAAGATGGTGGGTTGGATTTGTGATTATAAGGTGACGGGTGATTTGGAATTGTGGTGGTGTTCCGGTGATGCAATGGTGACCGGTGGTGTGGCGACTGCCGCAGCAAAATGGGATTGCAGGTTGTGACGACCCGGAAATTTCCGATCAAATTTAAACCTATTCTTTATATGATTCCGACACGATAAACAAAGTCTATTAAACCGAGTCTCAAAATTTTTGAACTGTTTCAAGAATTCATTTGACCTTCGACCATTCCCGACGATTCACGAACAACTAATTGTAAGTAGATGCATACATATATATATATATATATATATATATATATATATATATATATATATATATATATATATATATATATATATATATATATATATATATATATATATATATATATATATATATATATATATGTATGTATGTATATTATTTGAAATATTATATGATTAAAATTGTTAGAATTAAATAGGTAAAATAATATGCGATGTAATGGAAACTATATTTATAAATATATAGATACATATAATTATGTATATGAATATTACTTGTAAATATATAAGGTTATATTAAATTATTTGTTTAAAAATATATAATATATTAGTTTTAGTAATTAAACTTGCTATTTTAAAACTGATCATGAATAGAAAGAGAGTATATTAAAAATAAATGATTTCGAGCTTAATTAGTAAACGTCAGTAACACTCGGTTGATGTTTTGTTAGTTTTAATATAGATATTGTACATGTTCATGAAGGATTGAAATAAAAGTTGGACTGTAAATTGGTTACGAAGATTTTAGATTTGTCAAAAATATTTTTACCTTTTTAAGTTTAAATATTAGTACTTCGTACATATTAATTGGAACAGAAAAAAATAATTATAGAACCTTTTTGATCAGGTTTCAAACAGTTAATGAGTGAAATAATTAAATATATTTAATCTAAAAGTTTGGGATTTTTAGGAACGCTTTTATACGTTAACTGTTTAGCAAAGGAGCACGATATACCACTCCGAACAAACTGTCGGCAGACAATAGCTGTTAGATTTATTTTTTAAGCACATTTTATTATTATTTTATATTATAATTATTTTTATATTATATATGATACATGCACTCTAACATCACACTTATAGATATTTTTCCTCTCATTCATTATATTAACCCGATCAATTGCTATCTCCTTAGAACTATTAGTGCTCAATAGCAACTATCTATTTTCTGTTTCTTCTTTCTTTTATTTGAACCTCATGATGAGT